>NW_019384758.1:485812-487321 GCF_000671375.1 Centruroides sculpturatus | reverse complement strand
AATATTTATTATTAAATTATATTGATATAATAATTAAATTGATATTTATATTAAATCCAAGTAGTGAGATGTATAAAAAGGTATTATTTTGTAACCATAATATGCGATATAAATGAAAAAATTTATTTAGAAAAACAATGCTTATCTTTTTAATTAAAAAAATATATAAAATTGACTTTTAAATTTTAGAAATGTATTTATTTACTCAATCTTTAGTTATAAATTTGTTTTGCTTTTTGTTTATTGTGTACCACTCGATACGAGTACAATACAAAGTACTGTACATACATAAACGATTATATAACTTACAGATTTAAATAATGGTTTTAAGTTAGACATTGCAATTTGTACAGCTGGATTCTTTTTTTGAAACTTCAAAACTTTAAAAATTTGATTAGTAGATTTCAGAAAAAGTGAGAGTTGGATTTTTAGTGATATTAGTATTTGGACAGGACCAATGAACATTTATATTTGCGAGTTTCAGTTGAGCATGTCTGTCGTAAGCGTATACAGGAAGGACATGATGGGTTATGTGAAGAACTGTTTCTAGCAAGTTGATGTCAAATAAACAGAAAGCTGTCTTTTAATTCGAATTTTGCCAGGTGACTGTTGAAGTTTTCACGTCCAATTAATGTTTGAGTTAATTTGAAGTCAACTGGATTTAAACTCATATTAAAAGAGCAGATTAGATGATTGGAAAGAATTGCCTTGTAAGTTTACCTTTACAAAGAGTGAGATCAACGTTGCATTATAGTTTTGCAGAATGTATTCGAGAATGTAGTTTTTTAGATTTTTTTTGAGGTAAGCAAGGGCCTTTATTTATTTTTAGCAACCAAAAACTGCTGCTCAAAATAGTGTTCTGGAATTGAAAATAGAAATGGTGCCTAAATGATCACGCACAAAGTAAAACTTATATCTGTTTCATAGTCTCTACCGAGAAAAAATTACTGCGTGTATTTGATTTTAACATTGTTGGAGCGTCTATTAAGATATGTTAGAATAGACTTAGAGTCTGAGTACATGTTGACTGTAAGATTATCAGCCTGAAGTCTGGATATTCATAAGACAGATTGAAAAATTGAGTTCTGCTCGAAGAATTGAAATGTAGAAAGGATATCTTACTTGTGTTGAAAATCTTAACAAATATTTAATGTTTATTTTTGTATTAAAATTATATATTTTGAACTTAAAACATTAGTATTATTTTAAAATAAATTTCTAAAATTTATGTACAATTTCTGACATTTTAAATCTCTCAAAACATACTTTATATGAATTATTAATTATATGAATTTATTAATTTGTTTTAAAAATTCAATATTTAATTTTATAATGAGAAGTTAAATTTTTTAAATGAAAAATTAGCAATTAGTAAAAATAAGTTTCTTTAGTTATAAAATTAAATATTGAATAGTTTTTAGAAAATTAATAATAATTAATTTACACAAAATAAGTAAAATATCAAAAATATAATTGAAGTAAAAATATACAATATATAATTAATTTTTT
>NW_019384758.1:467290-485249 GCF_000671375.1 Centruroides sculpturatus | reverse complement strand
ATTTTAATTATAATTCTGGAAAATTTGAAACTTTAGAGATTTCTCTAAAAATTATCGATAATAGAAATTTGATATGCTTAAGATATACAGTATATATATATATAAGTTTTATTTAAAAACGTTTAATTAAATTAATGCTAAATACATAGAGAATTTGTACTTTAAAAAAAAAATGTAAAAATTCATATGAGAAATTAAAAATTCTAATATACAAAATTGTAAATTTTTATTTTTTAATGAGATATAATTAATGAAACGTTATATATATTTTTTTTAAGAAATTCAATTTTAAAATATTAAACCATAAATTTAAAAAGAATATAATTATATTTTAATAAGTTTTTTAATTATTCAAAGTCGTATATTTTAATATTTTTTAAGCTATATGTAGATTGATAGAGATGAGAATGAAGATTATAATTGAACTTAAATATGTTTATATTGAAGAATTTTAAATGAAAATGTTGATGATGAATCATATTTTAATTTATAATTCATAATTTATGTTTTTATTAAACTATAACAGGAAAAAACCATACTATATAATGCTTTATTGAAGAGCAGCGTAAAGGTTAATATTTAGAATTGCTGAAATTCCAATTTATATTAAAAATAACCTGAATTAATGCATTATCTTAAGAAACTGGGGCATGAAATAGTTATATAATCACCATTTTAAATGACAACATGGCAAATGGTTCTTTAGACCTGTTGCTTGAAGATTCATTGAAATTCCTGCACCTCTTCAACCTCTGGATAATTATAATTATTAGAGGTCCAGTTGAGAAAAGTAACAAAAACCAGTCTAGAAGCCAAATCATACCTGTGAAGAACATTATAAGGGCGATATAAGGAGTGTTAAATTTTATTGTTACAGATAAATGAATTAATCCCATTCTCTTAATTAATGAATTAATTTATAAGATCTTACATGTATTTTTTACCATTTTCCAATTGGATTTAAGTAAGATAAACATGATAAAATGCTTGTTATAAAATCTACAGATTTAAAATTTAAAATAAATATTCTCTAAGTAAACGTCTAACATTACAACCTGATTTATTTATTTTTTTGAGAAAATATTCATTAAAATAAGGTTAAATTTATTAAGTAAGAAGACAGTTTAAACTTTGCACTGAATTATTTTCAACTCAAACTTATTTGTTTATTTTCATTCTCAGAAAGAAATAAGAAACGAAAATAAAAAAAGGAAACCTTATTTTTCAAGAAGCGAATCTTATCAGAGCAAAATTAAATTTACAAGTTTGTTGAGATGAAGAGAATCCTAAGTTATAAGAGCAAAATTAGCTAAGTTGAAGAAGTAATTCTCTACAGGCCGTTATCAATTCTTTCATATATTCTCACATGAATCGTATATAGTTAGCATTTTTTCCTTTTTTGTTATTTTTTCTTTTTTGTTAGAATCCTTCTTGTAAATGGTTCGCGAAAAAACATTAACTATGGTAGCAAGTAAACATTGTAACTGTCGAAACTTCATCTCATTGATTAATGTGAGAAACACACCTTTCCAATGTGAGAAACGCATTTGGAGCACTCAGAATAATTTTTATGAGTTTTTTAGATGATTATCCAAGAATGAAATGCAATTTGAATTTGTTTTTTTTTATTTTTTATTTTTATTTAGTTATTTATTACATTATGACAATAAAAGAACTTTAATAATATAGACACGTACTTCAAGAAATATATACAATTTATATATAATTTTAAGTTTTATTACAGATTTAACCAGGACCAGATTTACACAAAAGCGACAGATTATGGCTTTTGAGGCTACGGCTTAGGGCCTTGTGCTTTTTAAATTAGTTACTACATGGTGAAGAAGGAATGGACCTCTTCTACTATTTGGTGGAAGAGGAATTGACTTCTTATGCTACTTGGTAGAGGGGGAAGGGCATCTTATAATTTATGTTATAGCTTAGGGCCATAAGTATAAATCTGTCCTTAGATTTAATATAAAAATTTTAAGAAATATTTGAAAAATTAAAGTAAAAACTTGACGAAATAATTTTTAAAAAATGATAATAAAGTGTGAATATAGAACAGTATTAATAATCTTATAATATTTTTTAAATTGACGCTTAAAAAGTTTAATTGAAAATGTTACACTTTTGCGTGAATTGTTTTTAATATAAAACATAATTTTTTATTACTTAAATAATTTTTTTATATTTAATTCTTTTCTTTTGTGGCAAAGCTAACATTTCAATAGTTCAATAGAAAGTCTTCAGATAACAGCTGAAGGCGAATTTAAGGAAAAAAAATTGGTCTACATACAATATATCCTCTAGTATGGTTCTCTAAAAAGTCTTTATTGAGTTTTTAGATACTCTGTAAGTTGCTTTATTTATAAAACAGCTTAGAGATATTAAGCAACCGCAACTGGTCCAATAGACTATATATAATACTTAGCAAGTTCTTTGATACTATTTGTATATAATGATTAAAATAAAAACTATATCCAAAAGCCCTTAATTAATTACAAATGTTTTAAATGAACTTTTTAGACGCATCTAAAAAGATAAAATCAAATTTCCGCTTATTTTTTAAAATGAAAGTAATAAAATATAATGTATGAAAAGCTTCAGAATGTAAGGTTTTAGGTAAAAGGTAATGTTTATACACGAGAACTATCTATTAAAAATAATTGAAACTTTAAAACTAATTCAGGAAATTACAGTTTCTTGCGGTTTATATTTTATTTTTAATGTTATTTAATTACAAAAATACCGTAACTAATTAATTCTCAATTCTATAAGGTATACGTTTAAATTTCAGACGTGATTCCGAAGTATGGCAATTTTTACCAAATGCAAAGTAAAATTCAAACTTTAAAGTAAACGAAAAAGCTTTGAGTTAATCTAATACTTCTAAAAAATTCTTAACACTATTATATCATTAGAAAATAACAGTTTTCGAATGCAACATAGAAAATCACGAGCGCAACACGAAGATTCGTATTCATAACATATAATTTTCATTTTCATACAAGAATATTATAGAAAATTTAATCTAATGCTAACACAATTCCTCATTTAAAAAAAAAAAAAAACAGAAAATTTTCAATTTTAACCCTCCTAAATTAAAAAAAAAATTATGATTAATTTTTATTATCATTCAAGCATTAACTCTTTAGTTTTACAAATCCAACGTTTTATCAGACACATACAAGTTTTGTTTAACTTGTAACCAAGGAAACGAGGCGACATATTTGTAAAACATAGCGAAAGGTTTCTGGTGTGTTGACATAATTACCAGAACCGTGTATAACAGTAAAGTGTTTTCGTCGAAATAATTAATTTTACTTCTAGTCATCGTAGCAGGTAGATAATTAAAGTCTTGTGTTTACTGTAGCCTCTATCTATTAGCATAGTAATGTTTCTATCCCAGAATACCTTTTGTTCCGACTAGTATATACTCTTACACATGATAACCGATACGACAGAAGTAATATAAAGTTTTTTCTTTTTTTTTTAAAGTATTTAAAATGCTACTCAGGTAAGTTGATATATAAAAGTGATAAAGGCAGGTTAAAATTACCTTCGTGACATTACTCAGTTGAAGACAATTATGTCACCAAATAATATATAATGAACATAATAATAAATAATTTTGATTAATGTCTTGTGAATATCTTGTATTTATTTATTATTATTACTTTTATTTTTTACAGTATCATACCCCGCTTTAGGCTATCCGAAAGTAATTTTCAAACCGAAACGGTTCTTGTTTTCTTGGTGATAACTTTCACAAAGTGTAACTAAATGTATTTAAAGTAATACTAGATGAAAAAGTAGTGTTTTGAATTATTAAAAATCTCGGTTTTAGTGTTTTCAATTATTATTTTGATATGAATATTGCTATAAAAATGTATGATTATGGATATGACATCGATGCGAATTTCATCGTTTATCTTTCTATACGTTAAATTTTATCATTTTTCTTAATTATTTTATAAATAATAAATAATTTTTAACTAAAAAATTTAAAAAACAAGCGCATTTTATGCGATATTTTAAAAAAAATAAATGAATTTTCATGAAGATGAATCATGAAAATTTGATTAACTTTAATGTTAAACTCTTTTTTATAGCTAATTAATTAATTTTAAGTTAATTTATTGTTAATTTTAATTTTAATGTTTTATTTAAAACCTATTATTAAATTTTATACTTTAAAAAAAGGTGAAAAAACTGGCATCGTGTATCTCTTTGAGAAATTATTCAATAACTACAACGTCGCCCTCTGGCGTTCATCCTTAAAACGAAATCCCGCAGTAGGTATCACGTGACAGAAGGAGAGCTTTTAATTAGGGTTAATTATACACGCTGTGGAGTAACGAGTTGATGAAATACCACTCAATAAGCGGTCACAGAAAACTTCACTAATTACTAAAATCCCCTAATACTTATTCGATTTGCCTAATTATCCCCACGTGGTGACCCTTTTCTAAACAAATCTACCACAAGCACGTTCATTCTTCCGTTTCCTTCCTTCCTTCCTGATTTTATCCTGAACTATTGAACAAAAAAAAAGAAAATAAACCTATTTTTTTTCTGCACTTTTACTCGGATGATCTTGGATTAAAATCTATTTTTGCAACGATTTCACACGAAGTATTCACTCCATTCATTAAAGAATGGAAAATTAATGTGTACAAAATAGGAGATTTCATATAGAAGGATTATACAGACAAATTGGCAAATTGCCAAAATAGGAGTATTTTGATTGAAATGCAGACAAATAACTTTTATTTACGGACAGACAATTAACAGACAGATAAAATATGGAAATTTTTCGTTTGATAGTCAAGCGATTTTCATTTAAGAATACTTCTTTTTTACTTGATAAATAATAAAATAATTGTCATTTACGGACAGACAATTGATAAACAAAAAAAGGGACATTTTAATTGAAATACAGATTAAATGAAAGACAGTCCGTAAATAAAAGCAGACAAATGTATAGATGACAAATTGAAACTTTTTACATGTTAGATGGACAATTGTAATCTACGGACGGACACACTAACAGACAAGGGCAAAAATATAAGACTAATAAGTTTTATTTATGGACAAACAAGATAACAAATAATGGGACTTTTCACTTGTTATTAAGTGTATGGGTTCACTTGTTATGGGCAGACAACAACAAAACAAATACAGGACTTTTTTATTTAAAAATACTTAAATGTCAATTTTATAAAAAGTTATTAAATTTATCTTTAATTCATTTAAAAAAGTAATTTAAAGAAGCTTTAAATTTATAATTTCTTCAAAAAGATTACAAATTTACTAACTATTCAATAACTAAAGAACATAAAACTCGATAAAAATTGATCATAAAAAAATAAATAAAATATTCAAACCTTTATATATAATATTTATAAAATGAATGTGATTTTTTTTATAAATTTGATAAAAATTGTATGAAAATAATTAATATTAATCTTTGATTTTTCTCATTCATAACTATCTGAATATAAATTATGCTAAGCTTAGATATATCAGATAGTGATATTCATTGAACATGTCATGCAAGATAATAATATGAATTCTTGCTTATGAAAAATTGATATTTCATTCAATAGAAAGACTTCTAAATATAGATTTAAATTAGCTACTTTAATATGAAATTAAAAAATAATAATTCTTTTGTGTGTACTTCTATATGGGTCTATATCTTATCACTTGTTAAATTAGCAATGTTAGCTTAAAAATTTATAATTAACTCATAAAAATTATTAAATGTATATGCTCTATAATGTATTCTATAATTGACTTTTTCTTATTTCATTTTACGTTCTTATTAATGAGTTGAATACCATTTCGCAACCTTTAACAACGTTGTAACTCCTACAACATTATAGTAGGAGTTCGCGTTCTACCTGTTGAGAAGTTTAAACTAATTTAACATTTTCTTTTAAACCTTAACGCAAATAATGCAAGAGAAAAAAAGCATAATTAGTTAATTTAATAAAATTACAAGTTATTTGTAATTTTTATGCTATTGTCTATTCAATTATAAATGTTTGTTTTTTTTTCACTTGTTAAATTTAGAATATAAGCTACAAAATTTATAATTCACTTAAAAGTATTGCACAAATGTCCTCTTTAATAAGCTTTATAAGTCTTTTTTTTTTTTTGTTTCATTCTGAGTTAATATTAATGAATTAAATACTATTTCTCAACCTTTAACAATGATGTAATTTTGTTACATTATATTAGGAACGCTCAATCTACAACTTGGAAAGTATGATCTAATATTATAATTTCAACTAAATTTGAATATTAAGAAAAGGTAACAAACAATCAATTAACAATAAAATATTTTAATTCATATCGTTAAAAAAAATAATTTTATAATTCAACATTTTTTAAATAATTTTTTCAACTAAAACATTAATGTCAAACAAGATAGTCTATCTGATAATGGATAATAAGATTATTGCTACATTTATATTTTTTTAACATTAATGTTATATAGAGTAATGCATTAAATTGTAGATAATAATAATTATTATTTTAATAAATTTTAAGGTTAATGGAATTTAATTTATGAGTATGTATCGTGTGCTATGATAATGAAGGAACAACTCATTTTTCCAGCAATAATTCTAGAAGATGATAGTTTTCTTAATGGATTTATTATGATAATAAATACTTAAATTACTGTCATCATGATAACAAGTGGCAATCTTTTAGTAATGACCCAGAATAATAATAAAAAAAATTTTTTTAAATATTGAAAAATAATTTTTTTATGCCGTGCTAATGTTTTAATTTGTTAGTTATGTAAAGAAATTCTTTTAAATTGTAGATAAACTTTACTTATTTTGCATATTTTAAAGTTAATTGAGGAATTTTTTAAAATGTAAAATTTATTTATAAGTTTCTAGTCCAATTTAATAGTCAAAAAGATGTAAAATTTGGGTTAAAAGCAATTTGGCGTTATGATCAGTGTTTTGCCTTCATAAATGTATTTATAATCTCGTAATTTGATCACTTTTAAAGAGATTTTGAGAAAAGACAAACAGTCAGACATATCAGCGTGCGAAATTAATGTAAAATTTTAACTCTATAACTCATTTAGATACCGAGGATAACCTCAACATCATCCTTATTAATTCAAAGTTTTAATTCTTGTCATTTATGAGAAAGCGTAAAGATAGACATACGAATGGACAAGTTAAAAATTCAATATTCTAATTAATTTAATTGCCAAAAAATTAATAATTTTAATTACTTTTCGCACATATTGAATATATTTAAGATTATGTTATCCCCAGTATTAAAATTATTAATTACGCCAACATCATCTTAAAATTTTAATCTTTAAACTATTTGTTTATAAAGAATCTTGACAAACATACGCAAACAAACGAAGTTATACAAAACGTCAACTTTCTAATTTATTTAACTGCTTAAAAGAAAGGTTAAAGTTTTACATTGAAGTGCTGGGAATGACACAAATTTTAGGATTCTGAAGCACAAGAAACACAAATTAGGATGCTGAAGATCAAAATTATCCATCAGCATCAGCGTCATTTAAGAGAACTCTTGAGGACGTACAAACAGACACGCGATAAGATGTTCTAAAACTCTTTTTCATTTTAAAAGAAGAAAAAAGAACTTTAGATCATTGCCCGTCAGTTTGTCTATGCTCGAAATTTCTCATAAATCACATAAAAATATATTACCATATTTTTCCGAATGAAAATCAGATTAAAATTTATCAATTTTGAAATCGAATGGACATTTTTCATATTAAAAAAACACCAAACCAACACAATTCTTTTTTTAAGTTTTATTTTTTTAATTCACAAAATAACTTCACTTTCTAAGCAAAAATTTTCTCCACGATTGAAACTGAAGACCAAATCCACGGTTCGATGGACTTAAATTGTTTTAAAAAATACTGACAACGATATTTCTAAGAACAAAAGTTTTAAAAATAAAAAAAATTAAACATATTATTTGAAAGTAAATTTATTATTTTTATTCATTAAATTTGTAACCTCTTAATGAAGTTAAATACGATTAAATATAATTTAAACTTTATTTCTTTAAAAAAAAAGGATAAATACGTTAAAGCACAACTTGCATGTTTAAAAAACTCTTGAAAAAATTACATTTTTTTAAGCAAATGGCGTCAGAAAGCAAGACACCAACATGCAAACCACATAAAAAAGTGCTCTGGTTTATATTTTAAACAGAAAAAAAATGAAGAAGAATCTTGTATATCATAACGTCAATTATCCATTCTATCTGTATAGATTTTTCCGTTAGGCTTTAATTGTATTACATTTTGCGAATGGATTGTCTTCAATTATGGCCATTTATCTCATTATGGCTATCCTAGCCGTATCCAAAATTCAATTTGTCTCTACTGGTTTTTGTCCCAAAGCGCTAGCAAGGAATGAGTCCGAGTCGTGAACTAGAGCACACACACGCACACACACAGAGAGTTTTCCTCTCCCCAATCAGATCCTGAAGGGTAAGTTCCAGCCCTCCCACCTCTAATTACCGTGGCTGTCGTGGGAGGACAGCACCATCGTTCCAATTACAACAAGCAGACGGTCGTCTCTCTGCTAACGAAATTGCGTTCCCAACTCGATCGTAAAGATTGTTCAAACGACGGAATGGAAAATGGTCCAAGCAGCTGATTAAAATCGACATTTTCTGTTGTGCAATAATATCAAGAATGAAAGGAGAATGGGTAACAAAAAAAATAAAATAAAATAAAAAGAAAGAAGAAGAAGAAGAGGAACGATGGCTTAGGTGTTGGATAGTTGAATGGATACGTTCGATGGACGTGTGCCGCTTTTATTTTGTGTTGTCTGTGCTAAATACTCTTATAATAGCTTCTTTCTATAGATTATGATCGTTACTTACGATTTTTTTACAATGGTTTAGAAGATTATCGCTCGAATTTGATGAAAAGCAACAGTTTAAAATACGTTTTTTATTTTATTTTACTTCTTTCATGTATTGAAATAGATTCGTTTCAATTATGTTTTTTCGTAGTTTAATTTGTAATTATTCATGAATATTTTGTTAAAATAAATTATTTACTTTTTTTCATATTTTATTTCGAAATTTTTTAGTTTATTGTTCAAATATGATAAAAACAACAGTTTGAAACAAGTTTTACTACTTCGCATATTATAGATGCTGGTTTTAATAACAATTTTTCAAGCATAATTTCGAAATATACATGAATATTTTGTTAAAATGAATTTCTTACTGTTTTTCACATTTTATTTCAAAACTTTCTAGAGTTTTCCATTTAAATATGATGAAAGGCAACAGTTTAAAAGACACGTTTCGTATAGTTTGTCTATTAAAATGCTTGTTTTAATAACATATTTCACGCTTAATTTTCTAATTATTCGTGGTTATTTTGATAAAATAAATAATTTATTTCTTTCGTATTTTATTTGAAATTTTTATAATTATATATAATAATATTAAAGCCAAATTAATTTTTTTGCGCTTTGTAATAAAACGCATAAATGTCACTGAACACATCCTAAATTTCAATTTTCAGTTTTCTTAACTGAACAAACTTATATAAAATAATTTATTATTATATTAAATATACAGTAATACCTCGACTTACGCTACCCCGACTTACGCGAACCCGGAGTTACGCGATTTTCAAATCTCGTCGATTCGTCTTTTGTTTGAGCGCCACGCAACTCTCGATTACTCACTCCCCCCACACTATTGTTCAGCTTACATGTTCGGACGTGTTGCGCAGAATCGACACATAGCTACAATTTTTTTTGTGTTATTTATTTCTGTGTTTGTTATATCTACGGAGACTTGAGCGACTCTATGTGGTGATTTCTTGTAACCGTGAGCGAATCAAAAGACGAGATAAGATTAACGAGAACATTTATTAGCTTACATATATCCGACTTGGATTTTACACAAATTGCGAAATTATACCCCGACTTACGCGAATTCGACTTACGCGGTTATCGCTCGGTCCTACCTATCGCGTAAGTTCGGGGTATCACTGTATATAACTTTCAAGCCGCACTAAATTGGATATGCAATTAACTAATAACATAGCTCGGAAGCATATCAACATACAAAAATCTATATAAAAATTAGTATTTAAATTAATACGTTTAAGTTTATCTAAAAATAAATGTTTTAATAAATATCTTTAATAAAAAGTTTATAGCAATTTTTTTATATAAGAATGCACTTATTGATAAAAGAAGCTCGCGTCATAAAGCGTAGGAAATCATAAAAAAATTTAAGATATTTTTCTTTATAAACACGAATTTAAAGAAGAAATTCTCATCTTAGTATCATATTTTAAAGTTCTGTGTGATTAGCATAAAATTAGATATAAACCCACGATTCATTTTTAGCAAAAATTAATTATGCGATACTGCGATGTGGCTTACAATTAAAGGAGGAATTTTAGTATAAACGCGAGTTAAAATTCATTTTGTACAACAAACTATCGCACTTAAAACAAAATTAATTAAATTTCACATGAAATTGAAGCAGAATTTCTTAGTATTTTTAAGCCTATTCGAAGACGAATTTTTTAGCCTAAGTTGTAATACAATGCTTAAGAAATGAATGAGTTTGAGAATTATAAAAGATGGATCCTGTTACAGAAAATGGACAAAATTTCACAGAATCGAGAGAGAATATCAAAGTAAGTAGACAAAAAAGATGCCCAATTGAGTAATAGAATGAATCAGTTGAAAACATTCGGGACAAGAACGAAACAGACAAACGTTGTGCTTGTTCGGGATAGATCGAGGGGGGTCGTCAATATAGGGAGGGTATTTTCTAGCCTCAACACGCATCTCGTGGCTGGTAAACATTAAGAAAATTACTTTCTACGCTCTGAGGTTTTTATGGAGTCTGTGGGAGCGGGTGGGGGAGAGAGGCTCGTAATTTTAAAAGCGACCGAGGCCTTTTGTATTAATGGATTCTTCTGACCAAATTCATTTATTTTATCGAAGGGAAAGAGACGGACGTTTGTGCTAGTGCAAATAAACGAGATGGGAGGAGGACCTTGCGGGGTGGGTGGGAAGAAGAGGAGGGGAGTAGCGGGCGCTCCGAGCTTTCATTTCCTTCTACTCCCCCCTCTCTCTCCCGTTCCCCCTCCTCCCTCCTCTTTTCTCCCGTCTGGCTAGCGCTAGTGGATCGAAGCTAGCTAATCTACGGAGGCGCCCCCACCGCAAACAATTGGACGGTGGCGCCACCTAATTGTTCGTCAACTTCCGGTTGAAAATTCTATCCGCTAGATGGAGTCGGTACGTTTTGTGTGGAGTGCGGGAAGAAATTATCTAGAATGGATGCAGCCATGTGGATTGCCCCTTTTCTTATGCTCTTACTTGCCAACCCCTCCATTTTTTTTATTTTTTTACTTCCAGCTCCCAATAGAAAAGTGAAAATTTACGGATCGGAGCTTCTATCGGCCTAGAAGTGTGCAGGGGGTTAAAGTTATTGATTTCGCAACTCGGAATTTGCATATTAAACGCGCTTCTGGCTGATCGAACCGAGAGGAACGTCGATGGGTCTTTGGTGACATCACCGTTCGAACTTAATTCTAATTAAATTGAATTTTACCCCCCATACCTAGTTTCTTACCACTTATTGATTTGATGTTTTCCTATTTTATGAGCCAACTTCCGAAGAAAAATTAATTCGATTTTCATTTGCCGAACCACAGGTGCTTCATTATCTTCAAATAAAATTCCAATCCTTGAATCAATCATCATTTTTTTTCTTTTAATTTTCGAGGTTTGATTTTGGTATTTCTATTAGAATTATTAATGGAATTACATAATTATTTATATTATTTTTTAGAAAGTTTAAAATAAATTACTAAAATTCATAATTTATTTGAGTCATTAGAGATTGAAATTGAAAACTTGAAGGATCGCTCGCCGAGATTAATTTTTGGTTTCGAATTTTTATTCATTTTGTATAGCGGAAGACCGAGAATCAATTCGGGACATTCATGAAAGATTGCAATATAATGGCTGGCTCACTATAGTGATATTGGCATTCGTTAATCTTAATTGTAATTTCAATACAGAGTTGCTCAATAAGTAGATCGCGTGTTCCTAATTGGGAATAATATCAAAAAGAAGATTTATAGCTAAATAGAACAAAAATATGAAGAGAATATTAATTTTTAGTTATATTTTTTAAATAGTACTCCCAGAAAAGGGATTACAAGGCCATAAATATTATTAACTCTACTCAAACATAGGCCATATTAAAGGTGAGTTTATTTTAATTAATTATAAAAGTGTAAATTCTGGAATATAATGAAGTCATAATGTATATTAATTATTTAAAAATAGGCCGAAAAGATTGTGTTTAATCTATATTTATATCAAGATCAAGGCTAATTGATGCATTTGATTTTATATTTTATGAATGTGACGAATTCAAGGAGTATAGAATCAAGTATCTCTATTAAATATATATACAGTATATATTTTTTAATTTAATTTTTGTTTCTTCCTTATATGATAGGATTTGCACTCCTTAACAGTATACGTCATATTATGTTGTATGGAACTTTTGGATTATAGAATAAACTTTATGATAAGAACTTAATATATAGGGACATAATACCTATCATAGGAAAAGTCTGTCTTATTATACTGTTAAGGATTCTTAGTAGTATAATATCTAATCCTATGATCTTTTGATAGTATAAAACATACTCCTTAATGCTGGATTAAAGGAAGTATAAATATTATATCACATGATGATAGGCTGAACTTTATGATAGGAGCTCGATATAGAGGGATATAATAATAGTTATAGGATGAGCTTGTTGATAGGGTAATTCTAAAGTTTAAACTTAATTAATACAAATAATTCACTCGGTTATTTTTATTTAAAAAATTCATTATATTATTTAATTTCTTATCAAATAAAATGCATTTAATGAATTAAGAGTTTAGGCAAACTTAATAACTTTGCAAAGTAAATAAAGTAATTTTATGCTTATTTTAACAACGGAAACATTAAGAAACGTTGAAAGAAAACAGCTTTTAGGCATTATTAAAAATTTTAATATAAATTTTTATTTCCATAAAAAAGAAATATTTAGATTGTTTTAGGATTTAAAATATTCATATAAACTGTTTATTTCCTTTAAAATAATGCATTTTCTCTCAAAAGCTTTTAAAAAAATATTCGACTTTTTCTTTATAAAAGATTTATTAATTTTCATAAAAACATGGAAAATAATTTAGAAAATATATTAATTATATTTTATTAAATTTCTCTCGCTAAAGTATTTAATTAATTCAAAGTTTGTCAAGATTACAATTAATGAAAAAATCATTTTTAATAGCCTACTATAATTAATACTGTAAAACTTGTGTAAAACGAACCCTGTACAAAACGGAAACCTGCTTGAACAAAAAATAAATTTCGGATTTGCCATGTAGGATACCAGAGCATAACCGTAGGCCAACTCTTACCTTTGTAAATAAATAAATGAAGACAGGGAGTGCAGGAAATACATTTGAATGTGACAAACGTACTTATACACGTGTATATACAATATCTAAGAGTTTACTCTATCCAGAGCTGTAGTAGCTACATCCAGTGATACAGGTTTTGGTGATACAGATGACTGTAGGTTAGCACCGTCTAATTATGACCCCCTATTATCGGTTATAGTTACGCTACTGTAAGATTATAAACCGGAAACCTGCCTAGCACGAAAATCGAAGACTTTTTGCGAATCAATTGCATAATGAAAACATAACCTTCTAAAAAACGGAACCCTTTAATTCAGGAAAAATATTATAAAACGGGTCATTTAACTGATATAAGCATAACTCTCTAAAAATAAGAATTTTATTAAAAGTAAATCCCTATAAAACGAAAACCTGTTAAAACGAAAACTTCTATTCAATACCGTTGCGTTCTATTTTNTTAACTGATATAAGCATAACTCTCTAAAAATAAGAATTTTATTAAAAGTAAATCCCTATAAAACGAAAACCTGTTAAAACGGAAACTTCTATCCAATACCGTCGCGTTCTATTTTAAACAGGTTTTATCGTATTTAATTAATTTTAATAAATAAATTAAAAACAATCTTTCAAAAACTTTCATTTTTATTAAATAACAGTTTTTAAAGGGGAAAAAAATTATTAAACTTTACATTAAACTTTAAAACAAAATTACCCAATAAAAAAGTTTACAGTTTTCATTCTACCATATTTTTAAAATAAATAAAAAATGACATAAGAAAATTTTTACTACAAAAATATGATAAATAAATTAATCAAAAGCCATATTTGTCAAAACTTCTTGACAAATTAAATTTTAAAGTCAAATTGAAGTAGAGAAAAATGCGAAGTTGTTCATAAAACATTTCGAGAGAGATATTTAGGATTTAAAATATAACTCTAAAGAATTAATATTTAAATTTTTGTTATGTTTTTTTAAATAAAAATATATCTTAAGAAAAAAATATATAACTTCAGCAATGAACATATTTTATTCAAAATATTACTTAATGCAAAGAAGTCAACTTTCGACTTAGTCTCCCTTCTCTTCGAAATTTTTGTATATTCATGAATAAGTTCTTGCTTTTTTACGTGATATTTTACATTAAATTTTCAAAAATTTAAAGTAAATAATTTAATACTATGAAATTAAATATTAATATTTATATCTAATATCGTTTTATGACTAGCAGATGCGATTATATAAGTTAATAAAGAAGAGAAACTATGAGGGAGTCCAGGCTCTTAATGTGACATAATGATTCGCTAGTTGTGTGCAAGCCACTTTACGTCATCTATAAAATTGGGGTCTACATCTGTTACGTAATTGAGCTTCGTTCTATATAGTTTGCAAGAGTTAAGTTCATTAACAAAATTGATAATGCAGTGTAAAAGTTTCTTAACTGTAAAGGTGAGATTTAGCATGAATCTTCTCATTGAAGAATTAGGCTTAGTTAATAATGTTTTAAAATATTGTTTTTTATTGTGTTTTAATTTTTATTATAAATTCATTCCAAAAAGTCAAATTTTGTTGTTATATTGAGTACACTTTTGTTGTTATGCTAAAAATAACGCTTTTAATAATAAATAAAGTGCAAAAAGTAATTTAATAAAAAGTAAATAAAATTTAGAGAAAATTATAGAAAGTAATACTTCTATAAGTAGCATTAGTATTTGTTACGAGAAATATTCATTAATAGATTAAAAGTTAGGTATTGTTTCATACTAAACATTTAAATTTATTCTTTTAATTAAGTAATATCGCAAATAAATTATCATAATCAACTAATTAAGCTTATAGGATGCCAAACTTCAAGCTAACATAGGTACTTGAAGCGTTAATTTCGTTTAAATTCTGAGCATTTCTAGCATCTCCATAACTTCAACAAACACAGAATGTATCTTAGAAGTAAATTAAACGAGCAAAACACTAATTAAATAATTTAATTAACTTGAGATATTTGATTTAAAATTAATATCCAAGTAGCACAACACCAATATATTTATGTATATCCAGCAACAACATGTTTAAACTCAGTTTTGCTAGGTAAAGGCAGATGTTCTTTATCACCTAATAGAGACAACCAAAATCCTATTATTTTCGTACGGTAGCTGGATTTATAAAAGCAATTCAATATCAATTACTCCTATCTAATCTGCGGGATGGCCCGAGTGGTCCCGCAGGCCACATAAGTTCCGGGTTCAAAACCCCTGGATTCTGTTCTATATACGTTCAAGCTCATCTATCAAAAAAATCTTTAGCTTTAGGTTATGCAACGATCACTTTTATGCATACAACGCGGTTTTTATGATGAAAAAGAGCCCACTATGGGATAATTATAAAAGATACAGTATACGACTGTAACTACAGATTTTATGACGATGAAACGGCGAATCTAGCAAAGGATATCTCTCGATATCCGAACTTTGTAAGTAGTAATACCTAGATTAAATTCAAAAAGAATAAATAATGTGAAAGGTAGAAAAGTTTCTCCTTCAATTTCCTTAGTTTAATGCTCTTCTTTTATATATTTCTATAAGAATTATTGCTATAAATCAGGAATTGATCGATATATCACGAACTACAGGCTACAGTAATTTCGTTAAGTTTCCGTGAAATTTATTCATAGAATTAAAATTAAAAATATATTTTTCTCGTAAAAATCCATCCTTTTTCTTTTAAATAAGCGATTGATATATAGCTAATACCCAGGCCTTATCATAGGACAGCTAGTAGGGCTACTTGAACCTTCGGATCTCTTATTAGGCATTCGTAAACTTTTGATTTAGTGGAGTAATGATAGCGTTTATTATAGTAGCAGGGTCTCAAAAAATTTATTATGAATTATTCATTTATTACAAATAATTTATCATATTTATCAGATAATTTAAATAGCATATATTTTGAATTAGCTTCCAGCTTCTAATATTTTGGATTATCCAGGATTAACAGGTTATGTAACTCTGGAATTCAGCCTACAGATTGGGACATGTTATGAATTATATATAATGGACATGTTTGGGAATAATACTAATACTGTAATACACTTAAGAGAAAAAGGCCTCAACATGTTAGCAGCTTGTAAGATGAATACCATAAGTACTATACAGGTTATAATAAAATATATGCTTCACTTTGTAGAATCTCTAAGCACAGAAGATTGGGGCTTTCTATATAATTTTATACAATAAACTAATAACGTAGCTATTAGAATTATTTATAAATTATAATATAGGCTACAACTGTAACGGTAAAATTGTTTTTTTTTTTTTTCAATTTCGGGATCACCAAGACTGAGCCCCTAGGAATATGCCTCACGTGCCTAGTGAGTAATTCGGCACTTTATTTGATCCAGATCCCAAACACAGATGGATCTTAAAGGCTTAGATCTTCTATTAGAAAAAGTGTTAAAAAGTTTCTTTTATTCAGCAATGAAAAATCTGTTTTTATTTGCTTTATTGACTTTATTCATGTATTTTTATGGCTTTCGTAGAGAGATAGGGCCTCACATTTGTGATTATTCCGGTCTAATTTCACTTCTCTCAAGTCTTAATAACGAGTAAAATTAATTGAATAATTATTATTTCATACGAATAAATGAAGCAAATAACGACTCTTGTAGATAGAACAACGTTATGTTAACAATATCTTTATATTTGAATTTTTCATAACAACAAAATTACTGTATTTACTATATCACAAATCAAAGGAAACGGATTTAAGACGGAGTTGGATAATACAGCTATCGAAGATAGTAAATAAATACGGATTCTCTATTAAATTGTTGTTGGATCGTACACATAATATGGAGCAGTATAGCAAAGAAATAATATACAGAGCTATGGAGCTCTCCATCGTTCAAGACATGGAAGACATAAGAAAACGGGAAAATACAAGCTGGTATGCAACAATTTTAAATTACCCAGTAAATAATAATTATATATGGACGAATCTAGCTTTTAACATTAAAAAGTTTTTTATACAGATTAGGTTAAATAAAAATGGAATAATTATAAACGATAAATATATAGACTATACCCAAACTATATGTCCAAATTGTACAAAAATGTTATCTAGAGTTCATATTATATGTGAATGCTGTAATGAAAAAGATAAACTACAAAGACTCCAGATGGGACTGCTGACTAACTGTAATAGTGAAAAGAAGATGTTTAATACCTTTGACAGAGCTAATACTAACACGATTTATATGTTATATAACTATGTTAAACAATTCACTAAATAATAATTATAACAAAATATTAATGTAACTATATAGATCTGTAAATAGTATATATCAGTGTTGTTAAGACATGATTATATGTGATGTTAATACGCATTGTAAAAAAAAAAATCAAACGCCCTTGTAACAGGCGAAAGCCTTTTACGCCAAATATAGATTATGATTAAT
>NW_019384758.1:424447-466897 GCF_000671375.1 Centruroides sculpturatus | reverse complement strand
AAATTTTTATATTACTTTTTAATATAAATAAAAAATATATATTAAAAATTAATTTAATAATTAAAAACCAAAATTTAAAAATTATTAATTTTAACGGAATGACGTAACCTCTTTTGGAATATTTTTCTAGAAAATTCTGTTTGTTGTAGTATTAATGAAAATTATCAAAAAATATATAAATTTCAAGTGAATTAATATATTTTTAACTTGTAGAAGTTGTAAAAAAATACCAGTTTCTTAAATAAGAAAAGTTTTTATAATTTAAAAGTTAAAATGTTATAAAATTTAATAATTTATTGTTAATTAATGGCGCTGCAATCTTTGCGGTTGCTTAGTAACTGGATACGATGTAGTATCAAGTTAAAAAGTATTTAATAAATAAAGCGAGATTTAATATTAAGATTGAGTTTCGAAATATCAAAAATTCATTTGATAAAGAATTAATAATTTTTAACATTAATACCATTAATGTTTAATAGCGCTACGATCAACGTATTGTTGCTTAGTAACGAAATTGTTTGTTGCTTAGTAACATGTAATGGTTACTAGGCAACAAACAATCTTGTTAGAAGCCTAACAACCTTCTGTTAATGGCCTTATATAGTGTGGTTCCATTTCGGAGAAGGATTTTCTCTGCGGTTTCTAAATTTCAATTACAAGAAGAGTAAAAGCTAAAACAAATAGATGAAATACAGATTTAATCTACTTAATAGCCTTCTTAGATAGAAATTGAGAGGATAAAAGACATTTCAACTAAACTCAATTTTTAGGATATTCAAGTGTAAAATATTTAATACGGATTTATTTTCATTTCACTTTTATATTATTTAACTTTAACACTATGCATTTGTGAATGAAAATGGATTAAACAATCAAAAAGATTGAAGATATATCATTAATTACATTTTAGCCTATTAAAAGTATATATTAACAATAATTTTTAGTTAAATTAGGCTACAAATTCTAATTACATGTGATATTATCACTGAATTTTAAGCCATAATTGTTGACTTTTATTATTATTATTTAATTTCCTTTTCTGGTCATTCGTGTCCGGTTTTACACTTATCGTGGTCTTAAACTGTAACGTATAGAAGGCCCTTTTTAACTAAATAATCAGTTTAAAAGTATGAGGCCTGGTTATAGCTTCGTAGCCTTATGCTTATGTATAAATGCGATCATGCTTTCTTAAAACCTATTATGTTTAATTTATAAACAAACTTTGTTGAAAATGTTCATGACATATTCAATAAAATGCAACTATTAAAGTTATTAAATTAATTTTACTGTAAAGTTTACTGATATCTAGGGCGGTCCAAAAGCCAGTTAACCGCGTGAATCGCTCAAACAAGCTATTAAAAAAGTTAAAATTTGTTAAAACATTATTTATGCATTAAATGAGAAAAATCACATGTGTAAAATTTGTAAATAATTAAGTATTTTAATAAATAAGTAATTAAATAAAATATTAAATTTTTTGTTATTATAACTATATTCTATTCAAAGAAAAGCAACATTTTCAATAAATCATTGCTTTTATATGCAGATTCAGAGCTTTATTATATCAATATATATTGGCTATATACTATATAATCAGCTCTCAGCCATGCTAATCTCTTCATTATGTACTGTACTACATATTGGTTGTACTGTACACTGTATAATAAGCTCTTAGTTATGTTAATCTTTTCTTTATGTAAACTTAGAACTGGTGTTTCTCAATATATTTTTATAAGCTTACTTTAGCTTTCCTCGTTGCTTNAGAGAGGTGACACAAGGCCCGGGAGAACTTAGATATTAATAAGCTCTGCTTAAGGCCTCATTTTCCGAGGCTCCATTTTAAAAGCCCCATGCTTACAAGGCGCTACTGAAGCTAAGATCTTTTAACTTTATTACTTGGTGAAAAGAATCTATTTATATATTACAGCATAAAGCCACAAATCTAAATCCGGCGTTAGATGAGGCCCATGCCAATTACAAATGAGGAACTTCACTCTCTTCAATCTGAATATATAGGTGGCCCAAAAATCAGTTAACTATTGTAAAGATAATTTCTATTAGTTTAATATCTGGACATTTTTCGATAAATATGTTTATAACTGTTGCATTTATTTTATAAAATACGTTTCCATCAATTTCGTAAAAGAAAAACACTAATTGCAAAAAATAAATTGTTTTACAATCAATTTACTGTTCATACTCACAAGTATAGACCAAGCTGAAGCACATAAAAATAAAATCTAATTCAATTACATTATATAATTATATGAGATCCACCGTAATTTTTATCTAGAATAGATATCAAGAAACACCAGCTACGCATTTAACGTATTTCTTCGTTTATAGTTATAATAATGCCCAATTTTAATCTATATTTTAAAAAATAATATATATTAAATATAGTACTAAATTCACACATAAAATAACATGTTAAATTAATTTCTCAAATTAAAACAAATTTGACCATTTTTGAGAGATTAAGCATTTTAAGTTTTATTAAACTTTTTAATTGCTACATTAAATATAAAAATTAAATACATTTTTTGTTTTGTAAATATTTTAAATATATTTTAGATTTCACATAAAATAAAAATTATTCTAAGTAATATTTTAAACTTAAGCGAAACTTAAAGGAAAATCTAAAAACCCGCAACCGTGTGATATTTTATTCATTTCAGAGAGTTGAAATTATTGAATAAATTATTAAATTGAAAAATACAAGTAAATCTACGTTAAGAAAACTTGAATATCTCGACAGTTTTAACATTTCACTTGATCGTGATTCAACAGAAAATGGTTTAAAAAATGTTATTTTATACTAAATTATATCTATTGCCGAATTAACTAGCTTTATTTAAACGTGACTATATAATTACAATTACAAACAATTTAATTATTTATATAATTTCTAGTATTCTAGTGTTTATATAATTTATAGTCCTCAAGCCGATTGGGCACCACGCCCCACGTTATATTCTCACAAAGATAGGAAATTTTTATTCTAAAACGCAAGTTCTTATCCTATTTTGTAATCAGGACCGTGGAAAATGATCGTGGATTCTGCTCAACCAAGAGTGTCACGTGAGAAGAAAGTATAAAGGAGTTAGGAGTCCTTAGTTTCTCTATATTTCTAACGTGACACTTTCGGTTTCGGTTTGTCTTATATTTTCCCTATATATAGGCCTACTTGAAATTAAATAAATTGACTTTATAAGAGTTTATAATTTAAATTTTATTATAGATTCCAGCCCGTGCTTCCAATATAGACCAGCTTCGGATAGCATCCGTGGCTTCTCTTCCCTTTCAGTGGTCCTACTAGTGACAATTACAGTTTAGTTTCTGTTTAACTGTTGTTTGTTTTTAATGGTGTTTCAATCGGGCTCTCCACATTTGCTAAGACTAGATCCAGACATATATATGTACTGTACTGTACATATTTATAAGCCTTACATAATTAATTTTTTTATTTAATTAACTTTATAATTATTATTAATTACAATAAAACTTTCCAATAGAACATTAGGCTACTTGGAGTATATCCTGGACACCTCTCTAAATAGGATTCTTTTAATTGGAGCCGGTATAATTAAGAACGGTGAATTTGAACATAAATGACATTTAAGCTTAATAAACTGTTTTAAAATATTTTGTATTAAGTATATTTGTCATTAAAAAGTATTTAAAATAGAAAACAGAAGTTGTTTTATGTTTTGTTTATAGTTTTTCTCTACCACTCTAATCGAACTGGATTTAAAACAGTGGTGGATTATCTTATTAATAAAGTATGCATTCTTTTGGAGCCTTCATAATAAAGGGGCATCACATAGAAATAGAAATAGTTACGCATTAAATTCTGTTTACTAGTATTAAATAGAGCATTTAAAGAGCCCCGAAATTGTTGCTTAGAGTCTCTAGATCTGTTAATTCACCACTGATATGTAGTGGCGCTCGTGGCGTCTAATATGGGGGTGCTGTCGCAAGAGGGCGCGCGGCACGCAACGGATAGAATCGTTATTATTTCGTATAATGTTTTGATTGACGTTGGCTTTGATTAGTTTTAAGTTAAAATTACAGTTTTTTTTTAATCGAAACATTATACGAAATGAAAACGATTCTACTATTGTTGCATGTAGCGCTTCCTCTTGCGACAGCACCCCCTATTAGGCGCTACAAGCCGCCACTGCTGATGAGTCACGATTAAATATTCTCTAGGACAGAAATTTTTTTTCTAAATTCGACAAATCTGTAAAACTACTAGGATTCAATTTATAACTGTATTAATTATATAATTATTTCGTTTTATTTCTAAATAGAAATATATTTCTCTTATTTTGTTTTCTGCAGCAAAACACAGTTAAACTTCGATTTAACGCCATTGGCTCGCCTCTAAAATTGGTGCTAAATTGAGGTGACGCTAACCCGAGGGACAGCAAACAATAAGATTTATATATAGGCCTATTAATGGCTTTACATGCAAATTTGAGTTTGGGGTTTGAAAGTCACGTGACTTAGTAATAACATTGTAGTTTGCAATGCAAAATCTTATCTTCAGTAATTCACAGGTACTGAAGGGTTGTCTACTTAATATTTATAAGGAAAATCCGTTCATAAGTATTTATTTGCGCTTTACGGGAGTGTTTTTACTTAGAAAAGTGCTATCTCGCGGTTTGACTATACTGTATATTTATTTTACCGGCACAAAATCAATAAATATAATTTTAAGTTTTTCCCCGACCAGTTCTATAATTTTACCAACTTCGCTACTTTCATCACAATCTACAGACTTTATAATCACTTCAAACTCCAATCGGCACTCAACTATAGAACTTTAGCTGTATGCTTCCTGGTATATATATAATATAATTTCTGATTTAGTATTAGGCCTATATATAAGCTACAGTTTATTATGTACTGTACGCATGCTTATAAATAAATAATTTCAATTTTTTCTCACATTCAGGAAATATTTTCCTTAGCTGAATATTAAAGTGTTTTATATAATTATGATTTTTTCCTGAAAAAATAAAGTAAAATTTAATTATAAAATATCATTTTGAATAACATAAATTTTCCGTATATGATAATAGAGATAACATAAAATGATACATTTTGATAAATTAACGTAATTTTCTAATGATCAAAGTCAATAATTATTTTTTATTACTTTAATTATATAAATTTATTATTTATTATTTTAAAAAATGTTTTACTTTCTTATTATTTAGCGCGAATATCGAAGCTTATAACAGTGGCGAATTAGCATATCTGGAGGCCCTAAGTTCAATTTTGAAATTCTTTGAATGTTCTACTTAATATAAATTATTTATATTAATATAAATTATTTATATGTGGGGCTCCTTAAGTCCAGGCCTCAAGCGAGTGTTTAATCTACTTACAAGTTAGAGTAATTCACCTCTGCTCTATATTTAGTTTATCTTTTAAAAATAAACAAATAGTTTTTATTTATTTTATTTATCTTATTATTTTTACAATATTTTATTTTATTCAACCTTTCGTATAAATTTTCAAATAATTTTAAAAATATATATACATTACTAACTATTCAACCGGTGAGTCGNTTTAAAAAACAATTTTAAAAATATATATACATTACTAACTATTCAACCGGTGAGTCGCGATCCCTTCTGGGGTCGCGACTCACTGGTTGAAGTGAGTTGCTACTCCCATTTATTGTTGAAGTCGTAGTCTCAATATTCTACGAAATAGCCAAGCAAAGAAGGTTGGAGAGTATTGAATTATACAGATAATTCGATAAGATTTACAGTTTTTATTTGTAATTTTTGATATAACAAACTTTACGTGAAACATATGATCAAGGCTAGATTTACACATAAGCTAAACAAGCTACAGTTTGAGGCATCACACTACGAAGTTACAATGTAGAGTCTGACCTTTTTAAATCCGTCATTGTATGGTGAAAAATGAAAGGCCTGTTATACATCATCGTTTAGGGCCAAGAATAAATACAAATCCGACCTTGCTTATGATAATTTTAAAGCATTCATTCTCATAATTACTTTTCATTGATTCTGAACATGCTTCTCTTAAGTGACTTATTTCGAATGCATGGTGAGTATATTAGGATTCTCATGAAACTAAAAATAACAAAAATTAATTAATTAAGTCAAATATAAACATTGGTAAATCGACGGATGTCGAGATAATTAATCTAAAAGATAATGTAGATTATCCGACGTATAATTAATAATAAATGAAAAAAAGCACATTTAATCATCAAAACGCGCAAAAAAGGATTATATTTCAATATTTAATTTTGAATTCTTTTATAACCAATCGAGTTATACTGAAAGCAACGTCATTGAAGAGACCACGCCTTTTTTTACGGTATCCAATCATCATTTATTTTACAAAAGTTTTATTACGTAAAATGAATAATTAATTAAATTTCGATAATTTGCGTTAGACACAAATCGAAATAAAAGTTAGAAATTTGTTTCAATTAATTTATTAAAGTTCTATAATTTAATTTAATTTAATAAACGATGAATATGCAGAACGTACAGTACAGTACGTTAATTCATTAAAATAATTTAATTCGAAATTAGTTTTACAATCTAAATACAGATGGCATAACGAGATGAATCGATTCTTTAATTAAATTGTAAAATAAATTTTAAAATGTATAAAATCAATATTTANTGGATTTATTCTTATTTTAACTAGATTTATTCTCTTTTATTTGAAGAAAATATAATTTTAATGCAACTCCGCTAGTTATGGACGTGCGTGTCTCTCTCTCCCACTCTTTCTAGATGTTTTAAAACCGATATCGGGTTATATAATTTAATAAAAATGATAATAAAAACTCTATAGGATATCGAAAAAGTTATCGTAATTGGGTACACGCTGGAAAAGAAGAATGAAAATCTACAAAAATATTCTGATAATTTCGTCCCTGGTCGGCGCGCATTATACTCGAGTTTTACATATCCCGTAATGCATTTATTTAAGCGCTAAGCGTTACATTGACAGCTGGGATGAAGAGGGGAGGGAATAATAACCACCCCTATCGGTGGCAACCTTTAATTAACTTAGTTGTTGTAATCTTCGCTTAAGTGATAAATGGTTTAGTTGTAATTGGTCCGACCGCTGAGACCAGTCACTTTTTCTTCTTCTTTTTTATTTTTACTTCCACTTACTGAGTTTTTTGTAAATTTTTTTAATTTTATCGACTTTTTTTCTATATATATTTTTAATTTTTTTAATTCTGTTAATCGTTGTAACAATTGTTTAAGGCAGTTAAGAGTTAGAAGCGGAATTAGCCACAAAATTTATGATGTTGTAATTACAATTTTGCTGTGTTTTTTTATTATTATTTTTCTTTGTTTTTATTAAAATGTTGTAAATATTGTTGAAATAAATGTAAATGTTTTCTTGTAGAGGGTTGTAAATTGTTCAAAATTTCTTATCGTGTGAACATTTTTGGGAAATATTTAAAATATTTTAAATGAAATTTTAATAATTAAAGTTAAATTGAATTAAATTTTTAAATTTTTACTTTATTTTATTTGTTTGACATTTGTATAATTATTTTAAATTATTAAATATTTAATCGATTAGTTTTTAAGTTTAAGCTCGAACATTATCGAATAATTTGAACCC
Organism: Centruroides sculpturatus; assembly: GCF_000671375.1. Taxonomy (NCBI): domain Eukaryota; kingdom Metazoa; phylum Arthropoda; class Arachnida; order Scorpiones; family Buthidae; genus Centruroides; species Centruroides sculpturatus. The sequence goes on along the minus strand of NW_019384758.1, from coordinate 459,253 downwards.
AATAAGAGTTGAAATCATCCAATAACGCTTGAGATAACATATAACTTAAGTTCCGCGTCACGTTGAAGCCATGAAAACTGTCAAAAGTAAATAAAGAAAAGAATAAAATGACAAAAAGCTGTAGCACTTTTTAATCACATTTGCAACAAACTATCGATAGAAAGAAATCACGTTTTCCTATACAGAAAATTAGGTGATGACATACCCACTTCACACTACCACGTACATCTTCATTATGTCATTTTTTAATGCTGTCTTCACTTTTAAAGCATCCTTCTATCTACACACACACCCTATTCATTTTTTAAATTTTTTTTTAACACTTCTGGGGTATGTTTTTATGTTGTTATCAATCTGTGAGCAGAAGTAATTAGAATAATATTTCATGATTATTTTTTTATCCTGTCAATATTTAGTACGTGCATGTATAGCAGGTTGAATATATATACATAAATATATGTATTTTTTCGTATTTTTATTTTTTTATGAGAATTTATTATTGTTTTTTCCACCCTTGTAAAGTTTTAATAAAATTTAGAGAAAACTGTTATTTGTAAATTAAAATATATATACAGGGTGGTCCAAAATTCGATTAACCACTGTGTAAGATTATTTGTATCTGTGCTATTGTATGATTATTAATTATTATTTCTATTATGAAATATCCAAAGGTTGTTTAACCACTATAAAGGCTACATTTTCATCTTATTCAAATAATTTATTATTATAAACTACAAAAATTGCTTAAAATGATATCTTTATTGTTCATTACACAAAGTGCAACCCTTTTACAAATTAAATTATAATCCTTTGATAGATTATTCGAGTGACTCACTCGGTTAACAATCCGAACTTTTAGGATACCTCTTTTATATGTATACTGTATTATTTGAATATAAGATGGTCCAAAAGTCAGTAAACCGTGTAGTTGCTCGAATTACAAATTAAAGGATTTTAAATAATTTGTTAAAAGTTATAATTTGTGTAATAAACAAGATATGTCTTACTTTAGAGCTATTTAAAATTCTTTGGTTGATTACTCGACAAACTCATGCTATTAACTTACTATTAACTTACTATTGTTTAATATATACGAATATTATAAATTATTATTAAATTAAACTAAAACTTTTTAAAAAGTTTTTGATAATTTGGTCGAGCAATTCGTATGATTAACTGACTTTTAGGCATCTTATATATAATTTGTCTCCTAAAAAGGTCATTTTAATTTGTTATCCTTTATTTAAAGTTCATATAATTAGTTTTAAAGAAATTACAGGTTGTTATAAATGCTTGTTTATATTAAAATTGTTTAAAAATATATAAATATAATACAATTTCTAAAAATTATTACATTGTTTTAAATATGAGTTTTGTCCTTTTAAAAACTGATGACTTGAGGCACATGTCTTTGTTATGAAAGTTTAAAAAAATATTTTAGTATTTTGCTTTATCTATACTTAATTCTAGTGCTTTAAAATTAATAGATAATCTTTTTATCTGTTAGTTTTGATTAATTTTATTATTTCTTATCGTTCTTATATCGTTTCATCCAATTCAATTGTAGAACAAAGTAAATAATATTAATAAATACAAAAAAGCGTCGTTTATCCGAAACGTCGATTATCCGAAAGCATTCCGGTCGGCAAATTTAAATTTTCGCTAGTGCTGTGGCGCTGCAATCTTTGGCCATATCTTGGGCTACTCCAATATATATATATATATATATATATTTTTGTTGGTGTGTGTTTTTTAGCTGGCAGCACTGGCACTTTTGTGTGGTGTTTTTCTGAGGACTGTGTGTCGTGCTGAATCGAACGTTTTTGATACTAGATCAACTTCTAAAGTACATATTTTTTTGTTTTTATATTTTTCAATATATTTATTTTGTTTGTAAGAAATAAAGAAATAATAAAAATTATTTTTTTATTTCTTAACGATACAATAGCCACGATTATTATTTTAAAAAGTATACGTCAGGCGTAACATCGACGAAAATTCAACGCGAAGCGACACGCAACGGAGAAAAATTTCAACAAGGGGTAGGTTAATATATTTTTTCGTACTTAACCAGTTATCCGAAAAACAAGTTATCCGAACAACCCCAGTCCCCAATTGATTCGGATAAACGACGCTCTACTGTAATATAAAATACAGTAATACCCCGAACTTACGCGATAGGTGGGACTGAGCGATAACCGCGTAAGTCGGGGTATAATTTCGCAATTTATGTAAAATCCAAGTCGGATGTATGTAAGTTAATAAATGTTCTCGTTAATCTTATCTCGTCTTTTGATTCGTTCACGGTTACAAGAAATCACCACATAGAGTCTCTCAAGTCTCCGTAGATATAACAAACACAGAAATAAATAACACAAAATAAATTGTAGCTATGTGTCGATTCCGCGCGACACGTCCGAACATGTAAGCTGAACAATAGTATGGGGGGAGTGAGTAATCCAAAGTTGTGTGGCGCTCAAACAAAAGATGAATCGACGAGATTTGAAAATCGCGTAACTTCGGATTCGCGTAAGTCGGGGTAGCGTAAGTCGAGGTATTACTGTACAATTAAACATTATTTTAGATCTTAATTTTATTAAATCAGGATTTACAATAATAAATAGATTTAAATTCTCTTTAAGCTCTTTAATATTCATAAAATTAATTATTTCTATAGAACTATATTAAAATCTTTCAATAAATCATTGCTTTTATATGCAGATTCAGAGCTTTATTATATCAATATATATTGGCTATATACTATATAATCAGCTCTCAGCCATGCTAATCTCTTCATTATGTACTGTACTACATATTGGTTGTACTGTACACTGTATAATAAGCTCTTAGTTATGTTAATCTTTTCTTTATGTAAACTTAGAACTGGTGTTTCTCAATATATTTTTATAAGCTTACTTTAGCTTTCCTCGTTGCTTTAAAAGAGTTTGTTTCAGGAAATCTAAATTGTTCTAAAAATATGTTATAATTTATTTGAATGAATAATTAATAATTCGTTCACAAATGTAAATAGGGTTCAAGCTATATTTTTATTTATTAAATTAATTATATTAACAGTTAATTGACTTATGGGTTATGTTTATAGGTTTATAATAATTTCTAAAATAACTGTTTTTAATATTTTACTATTATCTTTATATTAATTTTCTTCATTTATATTTAATTAACAATATTAGATAAATTAAATGATAAAAATTAATCAACAACAACAGCAATAATAATAGTAATAATAATAATAATAACAACAACAATGATATTAAAACTAGTAAATTAAATAAATAAAATGAACCAAAATCAAATTAAGCAGAAATCAACTCGCATCGAAAAATCTCATCAGAAACTCAAAGTCCCAGATGTTATTTAGAGATGTAATTCTCATTAATTACACGTTGAACTAGCAGAGCGAAACATTTTTAATAGCACTAATTAATTAAAAAGGATGATAGTCATAAATATGTCCGCCTATATAATCATTCTTCAGCTACCTCTCCTCCTCCTCTTCTTCTTCTCCTTTTTTTTTTTTAAACTTTTAATGAATACACACACATATACATATATACTATCAAATCTTTTTTCGCTAAATTCTTTTTACTTTTTTTTATTTTTTAATTAAAACATTTTGTAAAAAAATTACCTCCATATCCTGGGCGTCATAAAAGGGGGATAAGTAGTGAAAGTAAAAATTTCATTTCTGTTATTTTAATTCCGCTTTAGATGACGGGATTAAAAATTAATTTTTGGTTTTAGAGTTTACGTGTGAACATTTTTGGGAAATATTTAAAATATTTTTATATGGTTACTTTTTAAAATTTTACTTTGTAAATTGTAAATTTGACTTTTAAACATTATCGGTGACAGTTTTAGATATAGGTTTTTGTTTAGGCGGCTTCAAACACGCACAAATACACGCTTCGATGTTACTTCAGTATTGAAAATCCATTACTAGCTAAGATCTAAGACCTTGTACAATATGAAATAAATATATAAGAAGCCTTGCAAATCTATTTTTACCTAGGGCCTTGGGCTTTTTGAGATCTCAGACACGAGCAAATACAGTATATGCTTGTAGATATATTTGCTCGCAATCCAATTCTATTTAAGATCCTAGATCTTATACAATATCAAGTATAATGTGATACGAGCTTTATAACGTAAAAGAAACTTTTCAAATCCTTTCTTACCTATGGCCTCAAATACATTTAAATATATGCCGTCATTACCAATCTTAGTATTGACAAGCATATAGGGCCTATTTGTGAAAGTCAAATTTAGTACTCAGAATCTAATACTGTCTTGTATCTTAGACTTTTCTTAGTAACAACTATTATGAGATACGAGCTGTATATTACTGTAAATAAAAAGGGTCTAAGATTTTGGAAGTCCACACTTGTTCGGACTTCCAAAATCTGAAACCACCACTGAAAATTACAAATAGCATTTTCCAAGTTTCTCAATATTTTATTCTATAAAAACAATGCGAATAATTTTGCAAACTTTTTGAGCAAGTTTATTAATTAATCTTGAACAAATTTAGCCATTGAAACAAATAGATACAAAAGGTTTAAATCCAAGAAACAAACAGAAAGTTTTACAATTTTCATTTAAAGATGGGGGCAAGTATTGATGTCGGCAAATTAGAAAATCAAACCCATTTTCCTGTAGCTTAAGGCATAATTTATTTGGTTTCTTTTTTCTTATTTTTTGAGTGGAGTTCAAGTTCGATTTCCCACAATGTCAATTTACTAACGTTCCTTTTCCTATTTATTCAGTTAGTTGAATTAATAATAATAATAAAAAATAAAGTAAAATATTTCAAAAAATTCGATTTAAGTATAGAAATAAATTTACCAAATTCAAATCTGACATTAAAATAAAAAATAATAATAAAATAAATCAAATCTCTTTTTCTAAAAAGCGTCCTTTTATCAGAAAAATTTCCGAAAAACTCTTTTAAATCAATCGAAACTTCTTTTCTTTTTTTTACGATCAAATAAATTACTCTTGCTTAAATAAGTCCACAATCTCGACGTTAAAAAGAATTTCGAAGAAATTTAAAAAAGAAAGAAAAAAGAACGAAAGAAAGAAAGGAAAAGAAAAAATTATGCGCCTCCTTACGGCATAGAATAGAACTAAGTTGGATCTACCGAAAATTGAGAGGCATTACCTAAGTTCAGCCTTTGATGGAGAAGATGCATTCAACCGATTCGGACTTTATTATATCGATAAAAAATATACCTTCAATTTCCCCCTTCGCTCTTACTAAAAAGGGGATCTCCTTTTTTGTCTTTTCCTAGGAGAGGGGACGCCAATGGGGGAAGGGGTCCTTTAGTCAGACTAAAAAGTGGAGCTTATCCGAATCAGTGATCCGTGGCCCTCGGATGTAATCTGAGAGTCGCTCAAACGAGAGTGGCCAATCGGGCGTGAGAACGGCCGTGACGTCATCCACCAAAAGGAAGAAGTAATGAAGGTAAAAGATTTCTTATATCCCTCATTTCTATTAAATGTAAATTAAGTATTAATATTTTAAAATAATTTTGTATTAATAATATATTTATTTTAAAAAATTTTATTACACGAATATTTGTAGTTTGTGAAATATATAATAAAAATAATAATAAATCCGTTTTTTTTTTTTTAATTTGAAAAATGTGACGTAGAGTCAGAATGTTCGATGATTGGTCAGTCGATCACGATAGGTTTTATGAAATGATACGCGCTGATTGTTTCATCATTTGGTGATTTCTTACGCTTTATCGATCTTCTACGACGTTAAATTATTTAATTATAAGTGGATTTATTCTTATTTTAACTAGATTTATTCTCTTTTATTTGAAGAAAATATAATTTTAATGCAACTCCGCTAGTTATGGACGTGCGTGTCTCTCTCTCCCACTCTTTCTAGATGTTTTAAAACCGATATCGGGTTATATAATTTAATAAAAATGATAATAAAAACGCTATAGGATATCGAAAAAGTTATCGTAATTGGGTACACGCTGGAAAAGAAGAATGAAAATCTACAAAAATATTCTGATAATTTCGTCCCTGGTCGGCGCGCATTATACTCGAGTTTTACATATCCCGTAATGCATTTATTTAAGCGCTAAGCGTTACATTGACAGCTGGGATGAAGAGGGGAGGGAATAATAACCACCCCTATCGGTGGCAACCTTTAATTAACTTAGTTGTTGTAATCTTCGCTTAAGTGATAAATGGTTTAGTTGTAATTGGTCCGACCGCTGAGACCAGTCACTTTTTCTTCTTCTTTTTTATTTTTACTTCCACTTACTGAGTTTTTTGTAAATTTTTTTAATTTTATCGACTTTTTTTCTATATATATTTTTAATTTTTTTAATTCTGTTAATCGTTGTAACAATTGTTTAAGGCAGTTAAGAGTTAGAAGCGGAATTAGCCCACAAAATTTAGGATGTTGTAATTACAATTTTGCTGTGTTTTTTTATTATTATTTTTCTTTTGTTTTTATTAAAATGTTGTAAATATTGTTGAAATNAATTAGCCACAAAATTTATGATGTTGTAATTACAATTTTGCTGTGTTTTTTTATTATTATTTTTCTTTGTTTTTATTAAAATGTTGTAAATATTGTTGAAATAAATGTAAATGTTTTCTTGTAGAGGGTTGTAAATTGTTCAAAATTTCTTATTCTACAGTAAGTGAGCTTGTAACATTCATAAGGGTGGATTAACTTGTTATAGGCCCATATCATAATTCTCTTTTGGTATAAGAAGCTGAAGGGAAAATTTTAATTAAGTTATAGTATTTTTTCTTCTTTATTTTTTAAATTTTACTTTGGCATAATTATAATTTAGTCCTCAACTAAGAATATTTTAATATTTTTTCATTTTTAAACATAGCCAATAAATTAATTATTTTATTATATATTTGTTGGAAATTCTAGAATATTTTATTTAAAATTATTTATTAACATGAAAATAATTGTAATTTAAATTAATTAATATTTGAAATTTAATCGGCAAAATATTAACTTTTTAATGATCTATTTTCATATTTAATGTTAATTAAAATTGTATAAGGTATAAATTTATTTTAATTGTTACTAATTTTAAGAATTAGAGTTTTATTAGGAGCGTTTTATGTTAGAAAGATTAGTAAGTTTATAATTTTAAGCTATAGAATGATGTTAAATTGTATTTAAATCCATAAATGCGATGATTAATATCTTGAATTTTATGCTAAGTATGCTAACTCAAATAAATTTATGCTTTTATTAAATATTATATAGGCCTACACATATTTTAAACTGAATTTAGGCATATAAATGTAACTAATCTTTCAAGAATTATAATAGGTCTATGCTGTACAGTACTTGTAAAGAATGTGATTCTTCTGTTCGTACTCTAGAATAAGTTATATATATAAAGTGAATGTTCTGTTTAGAACGATTTCATCACCTCATGAGTTTATCTTAATCCAAACGATCAATCACTGCCTTAAAAGGATCAGATAAACATGTCACTCACCAAATAATTTCTTAGAAAACTACGTTACATCCCTGTAGTTTCTCGGTGTGGCATCTAAAAATTATCTTAAATTTTTTCTTAAAGATTTCAAGAATTTAAACCTTAAGGTTTTTTTTTAGGAACAGTGTCTTAGTTATTCACTGTAATATCAATATGCTATTCTTATTGTAGATGTATAAATAGTCAAATCTTGAAAATCTGAATGTCCAAAAAAATGGACAGTTTTTTACACTTTTAAGCTTATTAGTTAGTTATATTATTGGGATAGCTGACAAATCTTAATTTAAGAATATTTAATGATATAAATATAGAATAATTAATCAACATTCTTTAATGTATTCGGTCGAATCTAGAATAATGGTTGCATTTCTTACTCGAGCCAAGAATAAGAATTGCATACTAGAAAAAGAAATCTTTACTTTTTCATTAAACTAGATATTTAATATGTATTTTACAATTTATATTTTTTTGGAATATTTAATTATAAGATATTTAGATATTTGTTATGTATACAATAATACATATATCTTCTAGATTATGAGTAGAAAGTTCCTTAAATGAACTGTATCCTATAGCATAAGCCCCTACTTTAATTTTTTAAAGTTAAACACAATTAATCTATTTGGCTATAAATTTGAATATTTTATCTCAAAAGTTTATAATTTTGGAGTGTTTTATCTACCCAAAAGAGTTTTTAATTGTAGATTCGTCCTGGATTTTTTTACTAATTATAATCTTAATTTTAATTAAAAATTTATATTTTGTTATAAGTCTATTAATTATTACTTTTTATTTGTAAATATTGTAGGAAAAGTTGTATAATTTAGATTTTAAATGTTTGTTTACTTTATAAATTAAATTAAAATAAATTTTAAAATGTATAAAATCAATATTTACATCGAATATTAATCAATTTAATTATCTTCTTATGTAAAAGTATTCATCACAGACCGATTTAAAAGAAATTGATGCTATAATTTTTCTTGATTTCATGAAATATTGTTGAATAAAATTAAAATATACTTTATTAGCATTTATACTAAACATTTTTTAAATTTTACATATAAAATAGCTAAAATATGTAAAAAATCAATTAGGATTTAAAAAGAAATGTGAGTCACAGGATCTTAACTATAAATAAATCTACAAAGAATTTATTCAAGTGTATAAAGCTAATTTTAAAATTTTAAAATATAAATATAAGTTTAGCTACTGGTCTAAAGTATTATTTAGAAACATTTTCTTTAAATATATTTTAAACTGTAATTTATTAGCACATCTGTTACTAGCGATAAATAGAAGAGAGTGCTTAAAGCAATTCACGAGTACCTTCCTGCATAGTATCTACATTATAATTGAACATAACTCTTCATCAATCCCCTATCAGCACTAATTGATGCTTTCAATTTGTTCAACATTAGATGAGATGTTAATTAGGATATACTATTACGACTTTATTAATCTGGATCGATTGGGCGGAGCTCATTAAACTAACTATAATGCACCATATATATTCATGCAATTATATATAACCTCATCTTCTATAGACCATGAAAAATTGGATATTTAATAATTTAATAAAATAAATGATTTATTTAACATAAAATATATACCTTTTTTTCTTATAATTTTATTAATTTAATCAAAAAAAGAATTATAACTTTCATAAACAAGTTTAAATATCGAATTAATCAATTGGTAATCAAAAGATATTTAATTAAATGTAATTTATAACCAGATAACAGATTTGTTTTGTGGGTTTTGCCGATGCGAAAGAAAATTCCTCAAAGGACTTTCAAACTTATAATTAAAAGCAATCTGTCTAGTCTAATAACCGTGTAATTAATATGTGTATGTCTGCCTTGGGAGAGAAATGCTTCTATTGCCTTTTACTTGAAACCCCCCTTCTACCAATTTTATAAATTTTTCAAAAATTCTCATGATTTTCTCTCTCCTCTCCTTCTTAGAATTGTAAAATGTGTATTTGAAGTTCAACGAACTTACTGCTAAATGAATGCTATTTTTGATCATTGTTATTTAGAGAACACTAGAATAAATGCGCCTTATTGTTTGTAAAATATGTAAATGAACTATTCTGTATGTTTTCTTCCTTAAAATTTTTAATTTATTTTGCTGAAAAACTAGTCATTAAAAGATTACTCCCTTTTTAATTATACTTTAATTTTCTTAAGTCTTGAAGAGTCTTAAAAAGATTGAAACACGATTAAAGCATAATTATTGCATATTTAATGCTATATTTGTAATGTACTCAACGATTTCTTAAGTTTTAAGTTGGCAATTTCATTAACATTAACTTAAAATCAATTATTTTAAGTATATTATTATGCATATTATTGCTTGTAAAATATGCAAATGAAAGTATTTTATATGCATTATTTTAAAAAACAACAAGTTTAATTTGTACAAAAATTAGTCATTAAAGTTATTCCCTTTTTAATTATGCTTTAATTCATTCTTAAGTCACGGAGAATCTTAAAAGTCTATTTTCGTAACACTTTTCATAACTTAAGAACGAATTAAAGAATAATTAGAACATAATGTGAGAAATATTTATGATGCATTCAATGAGAATTTTAAGTTTTAAATTGGAAAATTTTATTAGAATTAACTTAAGAATAAAATATTTTTGCATATTAGTTCACCGTCTCTTGCGCAATTTTTAATTATATAATTACATTTTTATCTTTTTTTAAAACGTTTATAATAAAAATAAAATTAAAAATATCATCTAATTATAAATCTATTAATTAAATTTTGCTAATATAAGTTAATTTTTAATGTTTTGAATTAAGATCTATTTTGAAATTATTCAAATTAAGAAAATTAATTAGATGTGAAATTAATTTCTAAAAACAAAGAAAAAATTCACATTTTGATTTTGAAGAAATGAAATGTGAAATTTCATATGTTGAAATTTCAAATTTATGAACTATTCAATAAAATTTATGAAGTTCTCAATGGATTTCTCAATTGAAACATTATGGATATCTTAATGAAGTTTATGTCATTCTCAATGGAATTTACACAATCCCCAACGCAAATATTATGGAGTTCTCAATGGAAAAATTACTTCTTAATAAAAAAATCAGTGTATCGAGGGACTAAATAAGTAAAGCTTAACTTTATTTAGTAGATTTTTCCTTCAACGAAAATGAATTTCTGTCACGAAACGATCAAATAAAAGTTTAGTCATTCGCATGATGACTTCGATGAACTTTCCTCTAAGTTTCTATGTCTCTTATTAAATGCTATTATGCTATGAAATTAGATTATTATTTTAGATTTTATAAAATTTAGTGTCTATTATAATGTAATTTTTAAAATTAAAACTGTTTTAATACCAGATATCATTAATCACGCTCTTAAATACAAGACTCGATAGAGGAAAGACAAGTATTTTTTAAAGAAATTGAAAAGAATAGTAAATCGGGAATTAGGACTCAATATAAGGATTATGGGACACAGACCTCTTTCTGCTCGGAAAGCACCAAGAGGTGGACTCAATATAGGTTTGTAATGTAAGATTTAAATGTTTTAGTCTAGATCTTACATAAGTATTTAGTTTAAAATAGTATTTTGAACATAGGATTTCATTAAAAGATTCAGTAAAAGAATTTGGTATCTATTATCGCACTATAATGTAGAACTTAAACTTTAAAACGTGATCTTAAATGTAGGTTTTAACGTAGGATTTAATATATATTTGTAATATATTGGCATAATATTTAATATAGAAGCATAATTTAGGATTATATTATTGCTTTAAGACTTACTATATTACTATAAGAATAGCCTATAGAATTAATTTAAGATCTAATATCTTATAAGAATTAATATAGGACTACATTAAAGGACTTCATGAAGATCTTAAATTTGTAATTTAGAACCGTATATAAGGCCTAAGATTCCAATGTAGGTTCTAATAGAAAACTTAATATTAAACTTTATTATTAAATATATAGTCAAGGACTTAATACGGAAATTTAAGAATGACTTCTATATTAGAATTTAGAGTGCAAAATTAAGCTTTATATGAGGTTTTTCTGTACAGCCTCAAGGATCAGTATCGATAAATGGCGCCCATTACGAAGATTTTATTTTTTTTAAATTTATTACTAAAACAATTAAGAAAGGAAATTTAAAAAAAAGTAAAATATAGCATACAATCTTTTATATTGCACAAGAGTATAAAAATTGCATCAAATTGCTAATACATAGGGCTACGTACATTTTAAACTTTTATTTTCGTATGTCTATATATTGCATAATATTGAGACTAGATGGGAGAAAATGCTAATTTAATATCCAATAGATTAAATTAAAATAAAATTTTGTGGGCAAAATTTGTTATCAATTCTTCCAAATAAAGCGCATTTATCAAATCCTGTTCAATTGACAACGTCGACCACCCATTCAATCTGCTCTGAGTCATGACTATCCTCAAATATGCTTTATTAATTTTAATTTGAAAAGAAATTTTCTATTCGCGCTGGCTGCAGAAAGGTAAGTCAGCAAAACGCGTATCACTATGAATAAATTGGGTAATGAAGATATTAATTTTTTCACAAACAACTTGAGAATTTTTATTGGTAGGCCTATCATTTTCTATGAAGAAAACCTAAATAGAAAGGAATTTTATTTCGTGAACTAAATCTGTTCTTGATATGTTTTTTTTTTTTTTATCAGTCAATAAAACTTCTAAATCTGCACAGTGTCAGTAGTTTACTGTCGTCCATCACCTTGAATTTATTATAATTTCACGGAACAAAATTATTTTATGTTTAGTCAACTGAGAAAATATAAAGAAGGAAAAATATTTATTATTAATTTCAAATTGAATAAACATTTTAAAAAAAAGGGGGCAATTTTGGCATCGCTTGGCCTATGTACTGTACGCTCGGCTCTCCATGTACAGTACATTATATATATATACAAACACACACATACATACATATGTGTTTGTGTATAAGATCCTATTAAGTTATATAGGCTATATATATTATTTTTAAGATACTAATGTCCGAAACTTAAAAAAATTTAAACTAATTTTAATTTACACGTTACTAAATTTAATTAGATTAAAAAAAATCCAAATGAAATCAGTAAAGACATCTTTAAAGTTTAAAAACATAAAAAAAAGGTGTGCATAATTAAACTAGTAACGAAATAACACGTTTGAAGTCCACCTTTTCCTCTTTTTTGTCCACAGGAAGGGAACTAAAGTCTAAGGTTAATAAGTTTAGTTATTAAGAATTTAATTTTGAAACTTAGAAGTTATCTAAAAGTAATAAAGAGACTAATTTGAAGTGAATAGGAAATTCGTTTTCTGATATTTGTACTTGAATATAATATGAGAATTAAAGTGACAATAAAGAGAATGATAAACAAGCCTTAAAATTCTCTGCGGATAAGAATGTATACAATCGTCTTGGGAATTAAAGCTGAAGTAAATGAAATTAGTGAAAAGCAAAGTCCATTAGAGACATCTGTTAAGTCAACAACAGATCAAAGAGACAGTTCAAAAGGAATAAGTTTTTGAAATAAAATATAAAAAAAATTTATTGTTAACTTCAATTTCAAACGGTTTTAGTTTACTAATTAAGTTTACGTTAATTTCTTCTAAAAATAAATAAAAATTTTTCTTTATTTAATTTTATTTATTTGCTTGTTTTTTCTTCTACTATTTATCGGATTAACTAAGTTTCCTTCGAGAAATTCCTCTTTTTGAATTGTCTTTCCTTCATCTCTCTTGGACTTATTATCTGTAATAATATACTTAGTTCTTAGTTTTCGGTAATGGCAAAAACTTGCGACAAAGTTAAGATTAAAAGGAAGAATATATATCCTCTAAATGTGATTATATAACGTTGATCTTGTGGATTAAATCAATGCATTCTCTATGAAGAAAACAAGAGGAAAGAAATCGATTGTTTCTTGACTCAAGGAACTAGGAATATTATATAAATTGCCTATCGGGCCTTTAAAATCGTTATATTTTTGTAGATTTCTTGTAGGGCTTATAATAAAAGTATAGAATATAAAATATTATTTTTTAGTTGTTACATTTTTATAATTCTTCAATAAGTTACAAATTTTATAACTTTCTTGGTATTTCAGTCAGGTTTACAAAGCTAAACAAGCTACAGGTTCTTAAGATCTTTGGTTAGGAAGATACAGTTTAAAGAATAAACTTAGGGCCTTATTCTACGAGAATACAACTTAATTAAGGCCTCACTCTATAAAAATAGCGTTTAGGATCTCACGTTTCAAAACTTAATAGTGTTTGGTGGAGGGGGGAGGGCCTTTCAAAAACTTGAAATTAAAAATATTATCACCAATTAATTTATTTGTTTTATTAATATTTTATAAATTGGTCATAAATGACCAAGTTCTATGATATTTTTGAGCTTTAATATACTTTTTGCTTAATAGTTATTAATTTAATACTCTGTGTGCTTTAATGTATATTTTTCTGGTGAAGCAAAGCTAGAAAAAGTTTTATAAACAGTTTGTTTGAGTATTTTAATTAAGCTTTATATAAAAATTATAGAAATTGTATGCTTTTAATTTATCTTACGAATTAATTAACGTATTTTGTCAATAATAATTTAAAAATATAACATATAACAAGTTTTGTATAATGTAAAATATAATATGTAGATACTTTCATTCAATAAAAAATAATTCATTTAATACTTTATAAGATTTATTTTTATATACTGTAACTTAGAAAAGTATTTTTTAAAAACCCATATTGATAAATAATCATTTAAACTCCCAAAACTGAAATTTTTAGATCATTAAATTAGATCCCATACTACAAACAGTAGCAGTTTCAGGTATAAGCAATCCAATTTTTGCTTAGGGCCTCATACTTTTAAGGCCTTATACATATATAAGTATATAGCTTAATTGTCGATATTCGTTCTCGGTCCATTACTCAAAATCGGAGGTCTAGAGAAACCAGGATCACTTACGCATTTGATGCCCTCAGTACAGTGGGTGATCGGTTAACGAACATAATCCGTTCCAAGACTGTTCGTTATCCGAATTGTTCGTTAACCGATCACACACTGTATATTGAAATAAAACAAAACGGCATTAAAAATCGTACGTTTATTTGAAAAATCAAGGTTTTTTTCCCCTTTCATGTACGAAAAATGCAATGGAAAAATTAATATATTACAAATGTTTTTGAGGCCCCTGTAAATATAATGGATCAAAAGAACATGTTAGACCCAGCTCGAAATTCTATACTATCAATAGATAGGATCCTAGACCTCATAGGATATCAAATATCGTGCAATATGAGCTTACATTATATAAAAGGGGAATAATATTCTACGTTCGTACTTACCTAGGTCTAGGGTCGGATTTACATAAAATAAACTACATCTTAGGGGCTTGTACTACGAACGTACTGTTTAGGGCCTCGTCCTTTTAAAAGGAAAAATTTCTCTTATAGTTTAGGGCTACAACAAACCTTATTCCAGCGTAGCCTAGGACCTGGCACAATTTAAAACCGTTACTACTTTAAAACTGTTCTTACAAATTTACAATTCTGTTTCTTACCAAAAACATAATAACGTCAGTTTATTGATAATCGAACAGAAAAAAGATCAATGAATGGATGAAGCAATCTTATATCCAATTTAGAAAATGAAGTAGAAATACTTTCACTGATGAAGCTTATTTTCTAGAAAACAAGGATCTTAACATCCCCCTACGCAAACATAATTACAACAGATCCCAAAGCAGATTCAACTAATTGCACAATGCTGTGCGAACATCTCTAATTAGTTATCATAACCCCACTATTTAAGCCCTTTTAGAAAATCATTCTACAACAAACGGGTGCCATGTTTGTTCTCGATTGCACTAAACCTAAACACGAACCTCATTTCCTATAATTGTTTTAAGTGCTTTAATTGCATGCTTCTCTTTAGTTTTTCTTCTTATTCTCGTTCCCCTTCTAACCCCCTTTTTCTTTACTTCTAACCCGTTACTCTGTAGATAGGTTGTACTTAATGGAAGGAAACGCAAGTTAATAGAAATCCATTTCTTTCTTAAAGCCTACTTAGGCATAGATGAGGTCTGCACGCAAACCAGCTATTAGCCCTTTTATCTATTTTTTTCCTCTCATTGATTCTCTCTCTTTAAACGATTTAATGACACAAATGTCGTATTAACTGATCCATTCGAAAGTACTTATTTCGCATTAGTACATAGAGTTGTCGCCAGATGGCAGTAATAGCGCCGCCGCCATATTTTTTTCTACAAACCTTCGTCACGAATGTGGAATATGTTCGAGTTTATTTTAATTAATTTTCTTGTCGTGTACATAAGAATATTTTTAAATATTGTTATTTTTAAAATTAATTAATTTTCTTTTCTAATTATTTAAAAAGCAAAATGCAAATTGTTCTACATGCAAAAGTGTCATTATAATTTTTTTTTTCCAAGGAGAAAATTAACATTTTTATATCGTATCGATTATTTTTTAAATTAATTTATTTACAGTTATAATGGTTTTTATTTTTTAATATCAAAAGCGTTTAAAATTAATTTAATTTTTATTAAATTAAAAACATTTTCTTCGAGTCTTCTTACTTGAGAAAACGTTTGTAAGCGCTTCAATCAGTGAGAATTACATCAGTCTAACTGAATTTTAGTGTTTAGTAGTGTACAAAAGTTTTTTCTATACCTGATTTTTTTGTAATTTAATGCATTTAAACTTCATTATCAATACATAGAGTCGCATTTAAATTCGGTTTGTGTCTAAGTTACAACATTTAATAATACTCTTTTTCACAAAATAATAATACATCTAAAAACGTGAGGCCCTGAACCGAACCTCGTGCTTCTAAACTTAGATAAGGACCTCACGCTACAAGAGTATAGTATGCCTCATATCGCGAGACCCTAAGCCATTGCCTGTTTACCTTATGTGTTAATTTGCTCACGTTAATATATCTTTAATAAATTTATTTTATATTTATATTACATAATCCCCAAATTAGGAAAAATAAGGATATTTTCAATCTCTTATTTTCTTATTTTGTGAATAATAAATGTGTAATTATATTGGCTTAATTATATTATAAGAAGCACTAGTTATAGGCTATATATGCCGAAGGGCTGTTCCTTCAATGAGGCCAATACAAGGAATGGATGAGTCTGTACTAAATCATTAACGTCCAATCCAAGTTCGAACCCGATCCAGATTCATATAAAAGAGTTATAAGAATTAGATAGGATTTGAACCCGAACTCCTCAAAGAGGTAACGCGACATAGAAATAATGCAACAAGAACAAAAGATATAGAGAAGTATAAATTCGAGCTTGTATATCTAAAAAAAAAAAATGGTATGTCTGGTTGTTTGTGTCATGATTTCTTGGAAATTAAAAGAATTAGAAAGGTAAAAAGTTCAGGAGTTATAGTGGACAGTTTTTCCTAGTGCGGAGACTAGAATCTTTATTTATGCTACACCCAGCATTCCTAAATGCAAAATTCCAGCTTCTCGGATATTAAAAGAGCTGGAAGGTTGAAATTTTGTATTCACTTTGGCCGTGCTTTTGTCTATCCGCAAAATTTCTCAGAATTTATATCTAGAAAGTTGAAAATTTTCGGGAGTTTTGTACTGATCAGTCTCCTCTCACTGATCCATTTGTGCTAACTTAGCAGTGTGAATTCAAAAGTCTAGTTTTTTCGAAACAAATAAGAGTTTATATTATAAAATTACAATTTATATGCAAATATGATATGTATATATATCACTCCCATTTATGCCATTTTTATTAATAATAATTTTGATGTATAAATTCTTATTTATTTAATATAAAAATTTAATAAAACATTTAATTTATAATAAATATTTTGAATTATAAATTTAAAATAATATTTTATCTACTTATATTAACATTTTTCAAATACAGTATTAAACATTAGAAAAATGCCATTTAGACAGCAAGATATTGCCACGAAATTAACTTACAAACAAGGACAAAACCTTAATTTTATATATATAAAAGTATGTTTAATTATAATTTTACATAAATATAATGATGATAATCAAATTATATGATTTTTTTTCTATAAAAATGTAGAAAATTTCTTAAAATATCTCCAAAAGATCAAATCACGTCTTCTTCACACATCAACTAATAGAAGGTAAATTTCTAATAGTGTAATTAACATAACGACAAAATTATTTAATATTACTTAAAGCGTAACATCAAGTAACACATTTAAACTTTTGGAAATAGTTAATAAAGGTGTCAGCTTTAAGATACAGTAAAAGTTACTCCACGATATCTCTTGGGAGAAGCTCGAATCATTCCGCCATTAATAGATAATCGAAGATGAAGTTCTAAACTTCCTACTTGGATCCTAGTCTAAATAAGTTGAAACCGTACAAATTTAGGATTAAATTTCCCAAAGGATAACGTTTTTAGTCAATGAATTGAAACTTTCTAACAGATTAAAAGCACCGAATGGACTCATTTCGCCTTTATAACCCAACAAGAAGGAGCTTTCTAGTTTTAAAAGGGTTAAAAATCTCTAGAGATTTAAATAAGTGGATAAAAGTCATTAACACTCTCTAAATATTCTGTTTAATGTTATAATTTATATAAAAACAATTCAACAAACCATATTTACTTATTTAAAATTTCAGTTTTTTTTTGTGTGAATGTGTTTGTAGTTCTTTCTTGCTGTTAGATATTGTGTTTAAGAGCTGTGAGAATCTAAGAAAACAATTGTTTTTGCTGTAAATGTTTAAAGCCGAAACGAGATTTTACAAAAGAGAAAATAAAAATAATGAAAGTTGTTCTTACGAGTGACGTGAGGATGAACGATGTCGAACAAAACCATTGATTGCTAAAGCACTAAGCCTAATTGAAAAGACCCCCTTCTTTCCTCTATTTGATCACTGTTAATGATTAGTGGGAAATTGTTCGTTTTCCCCCTCTTCTTGCTTTACTTCTTTATCATAGAAGTGGTTCATTCGAGTGTCCGTTTGCGTTACTAGCACGCCATTAATTTTGTATTTTCCACCCCCTCAATTTTTTTCTTTCTTTTACTTCTAACCTTAACGTCAAATCTAACTTGTAGCCATTTATGTTTAAAACTAATCAATGTGTTTTCTTTTTTCTTTTCTTGTCTTTAATCAAATTACGCTTAATTTTATAGGAAATTAAAGATTATTCTTATTTAACTTCTTTCTCTTTTATCATTAATTAAACTCGTTTAATCAAAATAAAGTAATTGGTCATTTTGGTTATAAAACTGTGTGTAAACTCGATAATTTTTTTTTGTCAAGTTTTAATCAGAATAAGGATAAAAATAACTAAAATTATTATAAATTATGTAAATTTTATGTGTCATACGATTAATACCTTCAGAGCAACATATACACTCTCGAATTTAGTGAAGAATTTGACATTTCTCTCGAATTTATTGTGTATTTGAGTTTAAATCACGGC
Organism: Centruroides sculpturatus; assembly: GCF_000671375.1. NCBI lineage: Eukaryota > Metazoa > Arthropoda > Arachnida > Scorpiones > Buthidae > Centruroides > Centruroides sculpturatus. Next base: position 440,228 of record NW_019384758.1, on the reverse strand, counting down.
GGTTTTAAGTTCCGCAGGAGTCTGTGCGTACCTGAGGCCCCTAAAGCGAAAGGCCTTTTACTTATAAGCTTATACAATATAAATTCCGTATCATACGCTATTTGATATTATACCAGGCGATCCTGGCTAGTAAAAGTACTGGACCAAGATAGAGCATTATCGACAAGCATTTATTTGTGCGTGTCTGAGGCCAAAATGCGAGATTAGAAGAACGTATATTTAAAACTCTATTTCATGTAAGCTTATATTATATTATAAAAACCCAGTATCACATTGTATTTAATATTTTACATAATATTTTAAGGTCTAGTGTCTTAGTACTAGTTTTTAAGCACTATATCAAGGTGAGTAACGACAAATATAGGCCTATTTGTGCGCATCTAAGGCCCCCAAAGCGCAAGACCATGGGCAAATAATAATTTGAGAGGCCTCTTTTATATAAGTTTTTTATTATAAAACTGTATCAAACGATACTAATATTGAGTAGATCTCTTACTGCAAAATCGAGATATCAAAATAGGTGTTCACAAGCAAAGATTTGTACGTATTTAAGACTCTCAAAAGCGCGAGATTCTATAGAAGTATAGATTTGCGAGGGCCTTTTCACATGAATTTGTATAATATACAAGTAAAAGCGCCTATCATTTGATATTGAAGTCTAGTCCTGAAATTCCAAATATTTAAATTACAGAGTCTAGGATTAGGAATACTTTACTAGGAAGGGTATCGATAAGCATAAATCCGTGCATGTATGAGGCCTTTAAAACATTATGCCCTAAAAAAAGCCTAATTTGTCTGTACTTAAATAGTCACTGTTTCAGCATGTTTTATCAGGAAAAAAAACTTTATAAGATAAAAATAATGGTTAATAAACAGTTTTATTTTAATCTTTTCCTCAAAAAAACTCGATAACATTATTGAAAAACACTAATTAGTCATTAATTAGCGTTTTATACGATAATATCCTGAATTAATCCACACTTAATTAAGGAATTAAGCAAAGCGTCGCTCGGATATCGAAACCAAATCATGTAAAAATATTAAAAATTTTTTGATAATAAAAATGATATCTAGCGCAGTTTTAGCCTCTTCCATTATTTTATTATTATGATTTTTTTTAATTCACATTTCTACCGTTCGATATCTTCGATTATGATGAAAACGCTTTCTTAATCGATAGTGTTTAGTATAGTAGAGATTTTAAACTAGTACTACCATCTATGGACAGAAACAATAACTAAATACATTTTATGGCTTCTTTATTTGATTTAAAAAGTATAAATTTTGATATATTTATGCTCGATTTGATTAAAGAAACATAAAATTTTGCGAATTCTAAGCAGGGTTGGGTTCAGATTTATCGTGGCTCTTCTCCTTCACTAAATACATGTGATAAATTATACATATTAAGTTTTTTAGAGGATGAAGTGATGCCCCTCTTAGCAGAGGCCTTAAGCGGTACTTTGTTTTTTTATGTGCAAATCCTGCTGTAATAAAGTAAATGATAGAATTTAGATATGTGTAAATAATAAAAATGTAGAAATTTTGAAAATGGAGGAGGAAGAAACAGAAAGAAGAGTTTAAGATGTAGAAGAATAAAAACTACTAATATTTAAGAAAATTACAGGTTTATTTTTATAAATATAAACATAGGTGTTGATTTATTGATGTAGTGTGCCATACCCATCGCCTTCTGGCACCATTAATATAATGGAATCGACTGAAGTAGAGGGTCAAAGCTGAAGGTAGAAGACTTTTCGAATCTGTTTATACAAGTTCAATACATCTGTTAAATATATCTTATGATTTAGAGTATATTTTTTATGTATAATTCTTATAAATAGTTAAAGAGCACAGTTTACAAGTTTGAGTCACACTGAAATGAGGAATGGTTATAAGTCTTATATTGCAAAAATAGTCGTATTTTATATTCTGATAAAGTTAGTAGTTAGGTCTGTCTGTGCCATTGGAAAAATTAAGCAGTAAGTGTTCTAATAAATAAAATAATGATTATAATTAATTAAAAACATTAAAATAATAATTAAAAATAATTAAGTACTTGGCATAATTTGTCGACACAATTTTTACATTACATGTTAATAATTCTAGTACGTTAAAGAAGAAAGAAGAGTAGATCATGTAGGAAAAATTTCTCAACCAGTAGATCGCGATTCCCTTAAATAAAATCACTTGTATCACAGCGTATTTAAGATTGAAAACTTAAGTTATATTTGTTATTTAATAAAAGTTATTTATTTATTTATTTATCTTTTGCCTTCTTTAATTGAAAGAAAATCAAAATTTACATATGTCATATTTTTTTAACATTTCAGAAATAAACTACATCAAAACACTTTTTCTTCGTTACTACAGCAATAAAATAACAATACAATTTTATATTATTTTCTAACGGCTTGATCCTGGTGTGAGAGAATTGATTCAGAATGTCTATAAGAAGAATCTGTAAGTTTGTAACAGCATTTCTACAAGTTTAATATGATTTCTTCACTGATTACAATAGTTATTTACATGTAATTACTTAATCAAGTTTAAAGCAGAATTGATTTTAAATCGCTCATCATTTTCTTTCTCTCTGAATTAGTTTACCAACCTCTTCATGCTCCTTTAATCTACAATCATTATCTTTCGAAATCTCATTATGTTCTTTCAACTTATATTCATTACATTCTTCCAATTCTTATTCAATATGTCCTTTCTAATCGCAATCACCATCCTGTTTCAATTTATACTCATCAAGCTGTTTTAATGATTAACTGCGCGGCAAACTATTATTATAGCAATAAAAAAGATCCGAGTTCGAATCCTCGTAATTTTTCATAAATAATTCGGGTCATGGCCAGAATTTTATTTCTCATCTTTTTCTCATGGAATTACGTGTAAGGCCCATAGATGTGGGACAAAAGCTGAGTTAATCTCAACGCCATGTTTAAGTATAGTTAACATATTTAACATCAACGTTGATATACAGAATAGTTAATACGCTCAGGCAATGCATTATGGACTATAGCTCATAATATCCCATGTTGCAATGCACTATGCATATTGCATCATCTGTATTTCTTGTGTCTTCTAGTTCCGGTTTCTTCTGTTCTTTTTCTATTGATACTATGAGCTAATGTACTGTACCTCGTTTTAACAAGACATAACTGACAGAAGCAGGCGTGTTACAAAAGAAAATAATAAAAAAAGGAACTGAAGGATCCGAAATCAAAAGACATAAGAAGTAAGTTAACGATATTAACAAGATCAAAACGAGAGTCACTAGGGTCTTTTGGCGACCTCGCTAAAGACCATAGTGATTTACTATTGCCCATCCAACAAATCAAATCAAATTTAATGTACTTTTTTTCAATTCATTTGATTTTTCGAATTTTATTGTCCTTTCTCGTAATTTTTACTTAAATATATTTTAAAATATTCCTTGAGAAATAAGTAAATAATAACTTCTTTCTTGTCTTTGATAATTAAAAATAATTTTCATTCGATTTCTTTTATTTAAGAATGCAGGCTTTAATTAAGAACTATAAAGCCTTCATTTAAAAATTGGAAGTTATTTTTTTATATTTTATCTCTTTATTTTTAAACTTTACATGAGCTTTTAAAAGACGTAATGAATAAAAAAAAAAGTTTACGATTTATTTAACATCCTTAAAACATGAGGATTAAAATCACTTATCCAATTATAATACAAGAAAAAAGAATAAACTAATTTGATAGTTTAAATTATCTAATGCTAAAAGAAGAAGGAAAAAAGAAAAATAAAAACAACGAAGATACAGTAACAAAGAGAATGACAAAATTACTGGAAGGACGGACAAATTCGATAAAGTATCGTTGAGTAGAATCCACTTAATCTTTCAGTGGTCCGTAAATGAATTACTTATGGTCATCAATTAAGGATCAGACCTGTCAAGACAGGCCTGTGACGTAAATCGTTTGTTGTGACGTAAATGGTGTTCATCAAACAGAATTTTCACATAAAAGTAATCAGGATGAACTTTTATATATTATTGAGAGTTTTCTTGACCAAAAAATAGCTTTCCACTTGATGCAACTTCTATTATTTTTGCTTCAGAAATAGATTTCTTATGCGGCCATCTTGTATTTTCTTTTTAAATTTTGAATAATTTAGATAAAGTTGTGTATAAATGCATATAAAATAATGGAAGGTAATCTTTTTAAAATGTTTACAAAGATGATCCCTAAAGAAATTTGTTTATTGCCTATTATACAATTGAGAAAATACTAAATAATAGTTTTTAAGTTATCACAACAAAAATATTTATTTTTTGACTTTTTATATTAAAATTTTAAATATTTTAATGAAATTTCTATAAATTTAAAGTTTCCTTTGTTTCGCCAAATCCCATATCACATATCTCTTAGCATGAATTATCCAAACTCAGCATTTAAAATGCTATATAAGAGAATTTATAATATTTATTTTATCAGTTAAATAATAAATAAATAAATAAAACTTTTAGATAAATCAAAATAAAGGTATAAACACTCATTTTCATAAGTAGGCAATTAATAAATTGAAGATGATTGAAGGTCTGCAAAGAACGCATCATATTTCGATTTGAAAAATATTTGTACAAAAACTGTTTACACTAATTCATTATAGTTATAGAAATTAATTTTCAGTGTAAATCTTGAGAACCGGAATTAAGTATAAGCTAAATAAGCTATACGTTAGAGTATCATGCTACGAAAGGCTCCGCTCCAAGAAAGTATGTTATAATTTTGGGCTAGGATCAGATTTAAGCTTAGGCAAACTAGTCTCTTGGAATTGGCTACGGGGTAGATCTGACAGGACCATCAATCGATTTGTAATTCACATGCAATAAGTAAAATTTTAACTGTATAATGAATACTGTAGAAACATTCGCAGTTTCTCCAACAAGACAGTAATAAATATCACAAAATTATTAATTCTTTTACGGGGGCCTAGGTCTCGAATTTTTTGCTTAGGGTCCAAAATTTTCTTACTCCGGCACCGCCTAAGGCCAAAGTTTAACTAAACAAAGCTCTGTAAATCTTCAGTAAAACATTAAAAATTTTTAAACTGTCCACTTAACAACTTTGCTGCACTCCCATTGCACCAATGCAACAACTGGTTCAAAAAGATCAAGTTCTTTTGAAAACAAAATTCAAAATTAATTTATCTGTAGAATTTCGATTACGATTAATCAAATAGAACAAATTTCATCAGAGCAACAGTTAAAAATCGACCGTAGTAGTAAGAAAAAAAGAATTTAAGATGCTGTCTTCCATTACTTGTCAGTCAGTCAGGAAACGTGTAAACATGTAATCCATGACATGTAATTTGTTACAACTCTACTCAGTCAGTAATCACTGGTCTCATCCCGCTAGGAAACGATCGTTAGACTCTAGACGAGGCCATCAGCGACACCTGGTGTCGAGGGTTGTAATGACTTGGAGATGGTAATGAGTTGAGAGTTTGGATATCAGGGTGAGATACACACACACAGACACACACACACATATATACATAGACACAGCAACCGGGGGAAAAACACAAGTGGGAATTTTTCTGTAATTTACAGACAGACAACCAAGTAAGTGCATTGTAATTACTACTCGAAAACCTATTGTTAAAGGAAGTCGAATTTAAAAAAAAACTGAAATTTTCTTTTTTCGTGTATTTTTAACTTGATAATCTGATTAATTTAGTGGCCATGTTGAAAATTACTAGTTTTCAAGTTGAAACTGACACGTGACTTACTCCACGTATGCCGGTCCCTACTGCTTTTTTTCATACAAATTTTTAAATAAAATATGAAAAATTTCAAAATCTTCTAATAAAAATAAGTTTTTATAATAAATTTGTAAGATATTTAAAAAGAAACCGACTATTTGACTCGATACTTGTCATTCTTTTCAGCGTTTTTTGAGTAAAGACAAATGATATGTATCGGTAATTTTCATGACATCAAAAATAAATGATATCAAAAGATATATTTTATAAAATTTTTACACGATTTGAATACGTCTTAAATTAGTACCTGAAGAAACGAAAATTCTTAATGATAGTGGTACCATTCGTCCCTTTTTAGATTCCGTAGGGGGTATGTTCCGGAAATTAGCTCTTATCCGCATCGATGTGAGATGTTTCCGTTCGGAAAAGACCCGCTGTGTTAGATAGGCCAACATTGTTTGAAATTGAGAAGTGGTCCTTTGATTTTGCACCTGTATCTGCTTTTCACCCTTGGGGTGTCTGGGGATTGTTAATTAAATGATAGGGTTTCAGATTGACGTGGTGCAGATAATTATAGGTGAATTCGTTCGAGTAGACTGTTATGTTTCTATAATAGCAGAGTTTCTAATGTTTTTATGGTAGCATAACTTCTGATATTGCTTCAATGTTTCTATAGTAGCATAGAGCTTCTAATGACATTGACTGCTACTAATATAAAACTTAATTTTTAGTAAAAATTGCACGGTTCTAAGAACTTTTAATTCACATCACAACAACTATATTTTAATTATATCTAACTTGTTGCTATAAAATTATATTAGTAACTAAACTGAATACTTTATCACGTTTTCTAATAACTAAACTAAATACTTAGTGAAGTTTTCTGTAGTGTTAATTTTAGTTTTTATATGCTGTAACCCATTAGTAGATCATACGTGTATGTTAGAAGACATATAATAACAATTAATTATTGTTATATAAACATCATTCACTTGGTTATATAAACATGTTAGTATGGTTTAGATATTGTTCGTTAACATATTAACATATATCGATCGTCTATAACACACGTTAAATATTTATTACCCTATTAGTACCAGACTATTAAAACAACTACATCTTGCATTATCACAATTACATAATCTGATATAGTTAAATTACATTCATTCGATTTCTATATAATATGATTTACATAAATACAAAGTAATCTAAATAATATACCTGCATGTAATTTAGATACTGTGTGCTACCTGCTAGTAGGAATATCAATTAAAGTTTATACTGAAAAAACTATTTAAATCACTTTTACACTAATTAATACTCATAATTTTACTACTTGCAGCTAACAATTAACTTTAATTTATAACATTTTTATTATTAAGACTTTCTAAAAGCTGAAATTTACTATTGAATATAGGCCTATACTTTGGATCGAATTTTCAACCGGTAGATCGCGATCCCCAAAACTTTTTCTTGTGACTCCATTTACAGAAGGTAGGGAAGCATAATAGTTAATAATTTTGTATTAGAAAGCTAATTTTTTATACATTTTTAAAGTTGAAATTCATTACAGAAAGTAGTCTTTACCTTAGATTTTCAACCGGTGGATCGCAGTCCCTCAGAATGATTTTCTTTTGATGCTTATTAAAGAATGTTGATAAGTATTACATTGAAACTATCTAAAGCAATTAAACTCAATTATAATATCAACAATATAAATCGAATGTAATTTATATACAGTTTGCTGCGTACTGAGAGGAACATTGATTAAATTTTATGCTAAAAAGCAACTTAAATCCCTTTTGAATTAATTAATACTTGTAATATCACTTCTTTCACTTAATAATTTTATATCTTAAAGCTAATTAGTATTCTTTTTACTTTCTCAGATTTAAATTCATTAGAGAAAGTATTCTTTAGTTTGAATTTTTAACCAGTAATTTTCGATTTCTAAGAGCTCTCTTTTTATAATCAAATGGGAATAAGATTGGGAAGTATATCAAATCGAGCTAAAAAAATCAAGTTTCGTAAATATTTTAAAATATTTTTATAAAACGGTATAAAATTATATGCAATCTATTTTTTTAATTAAAATTCGTTTTCAGAAATTATTTTTTTAATTTAGTTTTTCAACTGATAGATCGCGATCTCCAGTGATGCTGCAAACGTATTCTTACAATCAATAAAATACCACCAACTAAAAAAAGATTGAGAAATCTTATTACAGATCGATTTTGAGAAATTAAACTCATATATAATCTAAGAAATATTAATATATTTTAATACTTTTTGAAGAAATTCAGAAAACGCCTATAATCTTATTTGCATTTTATGATTTATAGTGCTTAAATCAAGAAAATCTTTCAACCATAAAATGTTTTTCTTTTTTTTTTTACTTTATATGTTTTGAATGTATGACCAACAATTATATTCGATTTATTATTAAAAATCTTTATAAAAAATGCTTTAACTTTGTAGGGAATGTCATAAAATTTCAAAGATTTCACAAGGAAGATTTCAGACATACAGTTCTGTTATAAGAAATAATATATATAAAATCTCCCAAATTCATATTATCTAAATAGATTTACTTAAATTTTAAGCTTTATATTTAATATAACATATTAATTTTAATTAAAATTTTCATTAGATTATACATCCATAATTGAAAATTAGGTAAGTTCTAAGAAAATATACAATGAATATGTTATAATTTATGACGAAAGCTTTAAATTATACAATTATCTACTCATCAGTGACAACAACAATAACCATAGAACAATAAAATTAATGAATTTTTATGTATAAAATAGTGAATTTAGCAATGGTTTAGTTTATTAAGTTTTTCATTCAAAATTTCTTGTTTACTTCAGAAAAGAACATAAAATCTTGAACAAATTTTGACAAAGATGAGGAAGAAGAAACGTGAATGAATCTTGAGGAGAATGATGAAGAAAAATATTTAAAAATCTTAAAGAAAACAATGAAGAAGCATCAATGAATCTCGAAGAAGTTGATAAATAAATCTTGAATAAGAAAAAACTTGAATGCATCACAAAGAAAAAAGAAGATAAAGGAATTTGAATGAATCTTAAAGAAGATATAAAAAAAAAACTTGAATGAGCCCATTAGTGGCCGAGTAGATAAAACCACCGGACACTAGTAGTTGATCGCGGGTTTGCGCCTGACCAACTGCTGACCACATGGAGTTTTTCAGGTTTTATTCACATGTCTAAATACGGGCCCAGTTTCCCCATAGAAAGTACTCCCAGGAGGCATCCCTCTTAACAGATTGTGTTGCTCTGTGTTGTACTCATGTGTGGCGTTACCATATCCCATTAAACCAAATCAAAATATTAAAAAACACAAATAATATTGAGAAACTTGAACGAATCTCGAAGAAAAAATATGAGTGAAAAGATGAAGATCTTTTTCCGCTTTTAACAAAAGAACAGAAGAAAAATCTGGATCAACTCAACTTTCAGAAAGAGTAAAGAAATTAAATTAAGCTGTAATTTTTAAAGTAGCAGATAAGAAAATATATATGTATATATAAATTAGTTTTTTGACTTTAAAATTTTAATAATTCTTCTCCAACTTTTGCTAATAGGTCTTTAAAAATTTCGGTAATGGCTCTCTGTTGATTGAACGTTTATTACATTAGAGTCCCAACAGAGATTTATTCTTACCAAACACATCTGTCCTACTTTTCTTCCTACCATTATAGAAATTGTTCTTTGTGTGGATCACGTCCACTACATTTTTTTCTAAGATTATTTAAGTCGTTTCAAGCTATAAATTTATGAATTTATGGCTTTAACTTCACTTATGAGAAATGAATACTAAAACATTTTCAAGATGAGATTTTTCTTGATTTAAGTTTTAAAAAATTGTTCATTCGACGATATCAAATTGATTTAATTCTAGATTTTTTCAAGTTTAGAATTTTTATATAATATATATATATATAGAATTAATTAATTAATTTTTTTATTAGAGAAAGAAGATATTTTTGTTGTTTAACGTAATTATAACATTTCAATAGTTATAGTTATAATTAATAATTTTATTGTTTAGGTATATTAAAAATTGAAGAATTCAAAAAATTTCTGATTAGAGTTTGTTACACAAGACATTATTTTATTATTTTCTTTTAAGTTTTTTATTACCAAATATACTTTAATATTATTGAATAAATTATGGATAAAATCTTTGAATTTCTGTCAATCATTTTGTAATTTCTTATATTTTTGAATGTTTACCAATAATTTTGTATTTTTTAAAATCTGATTTTTGAATTTTTTAATCAATGTTTTTGATATTTTTTATCAATTATTTTACATTAAAAAAATTAAATCTTTGAATTTTATGAGTTATATTCTATTTTATCAATTAAATTTTTAAATTTCACCAATTTTGTATTTTTTTCAATGAGATTTTGAACTTTTCTTAAATATCTTTCAATTATATTAATATTATATTAATGAATTTTTGTCAATTTAAAAAAAAAAGTATTTTTTTCAGTCAAATCTTTGAATATTTATCAATCACCATCGAATTTTGCCATTTATTTCCTTTCAATTATTCACCAACGTACATTTTTTAACGATCAAAACTCTTAACTCTCTACTTAATTATCCTAAATACATATCCAATAAATTAATGAATTATATCATTAGAACGTAGATTTAGAAACACAGGATCAAAACACATTTTAGAGCACTCTTTCCTAATTAAGATAATTAAAACAACAGTTTAATTTCTATTTAATCGTTAAATTTATTTAAATCTCGAGAGTTTTCAAGAGAGCCAATCGGACTATTCGAGTTAATTTAATTTACGCAAAATACGCAAATTATCCCTTAAATCCTCTCGAGGAATCTTATATGACAGATAAACTAAGAATCAAATAAAAATGACAATTTTATGAATCACATTACTTTTAAAAAAATATATAATAAAGAAAGGGGAAATATAAACTCGAGAGAATATTCACCTTCATAGTTTCAGTTGCGCTTCTTCAAAACATAACAAAATCCCGTTCATCTACTTAATTAGGAAATAAAGTAAAGTATATTCCTTGCTTTTACAATATTATATTGTCAATATTGTAAAATTTTAATATCCCAAGTCGATGGGAATAAGTAGGAATGCCTTCAAGATTGAATGATAAGCTAATTCAATCAGAGTTAGTAAAAGTATTCCCACGATAGGTTCAGGCTTTGTTTCTCTCTCTTTTTTTTTATTATATAAAAAAATTTAGCCGTGATTTCTTCTAAATAAATTACAGAAGTGGTGAAGATAATTTTGAAATGTATTCTCAATTGGTTTCACTTTGTACTGTACATTACATTGTTCGTATTTTTTCTTGATGTTTATGAAAGTCCTTCCACTTTGCAATGCTTGTAAAAGTCATTCAAAAACTTAGATTTATGTCTAAAAAATCTTTTGAAGTTTTTAGAATTGTAAAAAATCAGAAAATTAATTAATTTAATTATAATAAACAAATATATTATAAGTAATAAATAAAGGGTTAGTAAGAGTATTCCCTCGGTGGGCTTAGGCTTTGTTTTTTTATCATATAAAAAATTTAGCCGGGATTTCTTTTTCTAAATATATTACAGAAGTGGTGAAGATAATTTTGAAATGTATTCTCAATTGGTTTCCTTTTGTGTATTTTTTTTCCTTGATGTTTATGAAAGTCTTTCCACCTGCAATACTTGAAACAAACCTTAAAAGATCTATATCTAAAAAATCTTTTAAAATTTCTAAAATTGTAAAAATGCAGAAAATTAATTAATGTAATTATAACAAAATATTTTTCTTAAATTAGTAAATTTTACTTTTGTATACACGGATCTTTGCTTATAACTATGAATTTCATAATGCATAATCTTTATATTTATTTGTAGTTTGGAAGAGCTGCTTAAAGATTATTTTTCTGTATTTTTCAAGATAGAATAATAAAGATTTACTGAATATAAAATATAAAATATCCGGCAGTTTAAAAGAGGATGCACGATAATTCACTTTTGTATAAAACATTCATAATTTAAGAAGATAAAACATTATTTTCTTTTTTTTTCATAGTTTTAAACTTATATATTTTCTTAAATTATCATAAAAATATCAAAGTTCAATTTTGCAAAGATCAATTTATAAGTTTTTAATTGGTAAATTAAAATGGTTTTCTTCTATAATGTTTCAAATTGTGTTTTATTATTATTATTATTAAATCATGGATGAAACAGATAAATTGAATTATCATCATAAAAAGCAGTAAATTGGAATATAGATTTTTAATAATATTTTCATCAATTTCTATAATATATACAAATATAACTTATAAATCTTGTTGGAAATTAAAAAAAAAAAAAAAAACATAACAATTTAAAGAGGAAAGTAGAAATAAACACGATTAGAACTTATCTTTTTGATAATCCTATGGACGAGTTTGTACGATTAGTACTTAAATTTTTGAAGCGTTACCAAAAATTCGAATCCACACAAAGAAGCACCATTGGCCTTTTCATTGAAATTTGTATAATTTCTTTACTTATTTCACAAAGTTCAGAAAGTCAAGAAATTATGCAAAAGTAGAAATAGATTGAATAGGACTCGTCTCTTGATGGCCATATAGATGAATTTAGATGATTAAGTCTTATATTTTTCGAGGCGTCGTCATACTTGTATATTAAGATCTAGACAAAGAAAAGGCACTGTTCTTATTTATATTCTTGAGTAATTTCTTAATATTCCTAAGATTAGGAAGATCAAAAAATTTTAAAAAATATGCGAAGATAAGAAATGATACAAATAAAGATCAACATAAAGAAGCGTCATTATCTTCTCATGCTTCACATTATTTTATTATTTTCTTTTAAGTTTTTTATTACCAAATATACTTTAATATTATTGAATAAATTATGGATAAAATCTTTGAATTTCTGTCAATCATTTTGTAATTTCTTATATTTTTGAATGTTTACCAATAATTTTGTATTTTTTAAAATCTGATTTTTGAATTTTTTAATCAATGTTTTTGATATTTTTTATCAATTATTTTACATTAAAAAAATTAAATCTTTGAATTTTATGAGTTATATTCTATTTTATCNATTTTCTCATTACTACTAAAAGTATATTCATAACAAGCTCATTGTAACTCTTACATTTTTTGAAAGTTAGAAAAACTTCGAATCATTTTAACATCAGATTTTATATAAAATAGGAAAATAAGATATTTTCTAATTCAATTTAAAAAAAAATTTTTAAAGAAAACGTCGTAGAGAAGTAAAAACGAAGTTCTAATTAGCAACAAGAGATGAAAATAAAGGTCTCTATAGGTAAGTACACACGCACGCAACTGAGAAGAGAAACAAAGAAAAGTTCTTAAGAGTTGTCGTTTCGTATGATTTATAATTAATATCGAGAGAAATATATCGAAAGTGTTTATTATTTTTAGAAGCTATAAAAGTCTGCAGTTTGTTTCCCATCGGATGAAATTTCATCGCTTTGCCATATCGACTAACGAAACACATTCGCTAATAAACGTATGGATTATGCAAATTCCTGTCACAACTGAGAATGAATATTCTAGGCAATTTTCTGATAAATTTAAAGAAAAATTCTGAAAAATATATTTAAAAAAATCAAGTTAAAAAACACAGCTAAACTTTATTAAAACTAGAATTAAATGCGAGAAAGACTCACTGGTTTCTCTTAAAAACAATTCATGAATATCATATTCTTCTAAAATTTAGTGTAAAAAATGTATGTAGTTTTATTAATATACTTTTTATTTATTTATATAAATTTATGTATATTTTATATTCAATTTTATTTAATATTTTCATAGGAAATTTTGTTTATGTCTTGTTTGTTGTTTACAATAAATGAATTCCCCTTTTTTACCTTCTCCGTTTTTTTACATTTTTATCATTTAAATATTAATATTTTCTTATTTTATTGTTATTATTTTTATTTATTTATCATTTCTTATGTTTTTTACTTTAAGAATAGCAATCAAAATTGAAATTGATGAACAAACAAAAAAAAAAAAAAATAAGAATTTCTTCATCTTAAATCAAATTTATTTATTAAATCGCTAAAGAAATGACTTATTTATTTATATTTTATATATTTTTAAACAAATTTATATTCTACAATTAATAAATTTAATATTGGTATAGTTTTGCTACATTGTTTGTGTCTGTGGAGTTTTAATGATGAGAATTGAGTAAACTCTCACGAAAATATTAAGGTTTACTTTATTTCTTTATCGAACATTTCATCTCTGTTTTCTTTTAAAATATTTATCACAAAAATTACAAGCCTGCAGCCATTTTTCTTGATATTCCTCCTTTGCTAGCCGGATGTACTTATTATATCAATTATATTCTCCCCTCCATTATGTCAGATAATTGAGATTAAATTAAGAAACAATGGTAGAACTACAGCAGATAGTTGAATACAGTTTTAAATTCGCCTCTTCGTTTGTCAACAATGTAACAAATTAATTTTGTCTTGTGAGGAATTAACTCGCTACATCTAAGTTTACATGTCACTAGAGATCTTTACAATAATCCTCACTTTGCTGTAAATATATCACACTTTGTTGCTAGAATCCTTTACAATGATCCTTATTTAGTCACTGGATCTTCAAAGTAGCCTCACCTTATTGCTTAAATCTTTTATAAATAATATTTATTCCGTTGATAGAATCCTTTACAGAGAATCTAGATTTTATCCTCGTACAGCACTAACATTAAACTTTGTTCAAATAATTCAAGTTTTATTGCAAGAATCCAACACAATAATCCTCAATTTGTTAAATTTCTTTTTAAGTAATACTAACTTGCAAATAATTATATTTTATTGATTAGTCTTTACAAGTAATCCTTCTCCGTTGATAGAATCCTTTATAGATAATTCTCATTTCATTCCCGGATTCCTTAAGCACTAACCCCTGTTTTGTTCAAATAATCCGCAATTTGCTGCTAGAATCCTCTACGATAATCCTCATTTTATTACTGGATTCCTTTATTAGAGTCCTCATTTTACTTGTTAAGGATTCCAAAAACAATCTACATTTGTCTGAGACACTTTACAAATAATCAAGCATTATAAATGATTTTATAATAATCTCTATGTTGTTGTTAGAATAGCTTTATAAGTAATCCTCACTTACACAAATCTTTACAAATAATCCTTCTAGGTTGATAGAGTCCTTCACGGATAATCCTAATTTCATTCCCGAATTCTTTTAATTAAGCACTAACATCTGTGCCTAGTTTGTTCAAATAATCCACATTTTGGAATATTGTCATTTTATTATTGGATAACTTAATAAATAATTTGCATTTTATTGCACGAGTCCTTTATAATTAATCTTCATTTCCTTCCTGGATCCTTTACAAAAAATCATCTTTTTTTGATGAATCCTTTATAAGAAATCCCTTTATTATTGACGTAGACTCATAAATAATCTACAGTTTCTTTCTATAGTCCTTTATAAAGTAATTTTCACTCTTTTGCTAGAATTGACTTATAAATAATCCTCATTTTTTTGTTGGAATCCTTTAAAATTCATTAAATTCCAACAACAAAGTGAGGATTACATTAATTAAATATGTTTGCAACGAAGCAGATGATATGGAATATTAACTTTGTTTGTGTCTGATCGAAAGATTATTATGAAACATAAAAAGATTATTATGTAACAGTATGAAACATATGGCTACTTTAAAGCGTTCATATGTAAAATAATGAATGTTCTGCCTTTATAATTAATTAAGACAGGATTTTCAGGATAAAACAGTTCGAATTTCCTTAAAAACATTCGAATTTAATTTATCAAACTTCTTAACATTTATAGAAATGTTATAAAAGCACTAATAACGAAGATTAAATTCAAATTTTTTAATTTTAAAAAAACAGCCAATCAGATTAGAGCCTAAAAAAAGTAAAGAAACACATTTAATTCCTTTAAATAAAATATTTTATAAATAAATAATAATTAATAAAATAAGTGAAATT
>NW_019384758.1:399679-424330 GCF_000671375.1 Centruroides sculpturatus | reverse complement strand
TATAAATTATAATTTCTATATTAAAATATTAAATAAAAATTTTAATAATTATAAAACGTTTTTTAATTTTAAAAATATCGAAATTAAACATTAGATGGCAGCACTGAACTTTTGTCGCCATCTTGAAGTAAACATTTGGTGTGAGGTTTGTCTGCTATTTTTGTTTTTATTTTATGCTTGTTTTCCGTTCGTAAATTGTATGCATAAACAATTAACAATTGCTTTTAAATATATATAAAGCCAAGAAATTACATATTTTCAGGTTTCGTATTAATTAATATCTTTCATTAATGTAATTAATCTTCAGCATGTTTTAATGAAAAATTGTTGGTAGATGTCACTTTTAGTTACTTTGTGTACACAGCAAATAAATGACCTAAAATTTACTTCTACCAAACTCTATATAAAAAGATAATGTAAATTTGAGGGAGAAAATATCAATATTTATTTGCCATATTTATTACAAAATTAACAAAATAAACATTTAGGATATCATTTTCTGTTTTGCAAATGATAAAACTTGAGAAATTGCAGAATTTTTTTGCATTAACCAATGCATTTTGTAAATTCCAAATGACTTGCTAAATATTGCAAAAATAAATATACCTCATGAAAGTATTAAGAAAGCAATACATTATTTAGGTTTTTTACTTATTTAATCCAATGTAAGTTATAGCAGTATTTCTCAATGGATTAATATCACAATATGGAGACAAAAATAGTTTTGGGTGAGAAAAATTTTGAGAATTGTGTCGACCAGAAATTTAAGATATGCTGCTAGATACAGAACAATGGATGGATGTATGTGTAACAAATAAATAAATAAATCCTCAACACAAGAAGAGAATGCTTGTGTTGAGGATTTATGTTATATCAAGTAAAGACACAACAAACCTTGAAATTAAGGAACCATTTCTTCTTAATTTCTGAAATGTTTTCTGGAAGATTGGACTTTTATCTTTGGCAATTCCCAAAAACAATTGAAATGAATCTGGTTCTGAGGCATTGGGCTGATACAGCTCCTCTTCCAATGCCACAGCACATAGATGACCTGAAACAACACATCTCTAAAGCAGTGAAATTGATATCAGAGGATATGCTGGGATGCATTTTGACAGAACTAGACTACTGTCTTTGACAACTGCAGTGCCATCAATGACACTTGTGTCAAATATTTGTAATTTGTATGCAAAAGTTGATGAGTTATGCCTTTTCATGTCATTATTGTATGACATAAAGTATGTTGTTTCAGGTATGAATAAATCAGCTTTAGTTTTGTACATTCTATTTTGAATAACCCTGTAGTTTATACAGTGGGCTAAGATCGTGAGGTAGGATTGGGAAGGATGAAGATGAATTGCCTGAAGTAGGGGTTCCCAACTTGTGTTCTGTAGAACCTAAGGTTCTGCCAATAAAATTTGTTGAGCACTAGTGATGTATAAATGTCCCAATGCAAATTTGGGATATGAGGTGTAATTGTTCTAGTCTCAGATTGAGTCTTCTTATGATGTCCTATATACTTTCCAGAGTTATTTACAGTTTTATAAATATGGGGACTAATTTATCAATAATGGAATAAACCAAAATCATGAGTAAACATATTAGAATTGACAAGATAATGAAAACCATAAAAATGGTAAAACTTAACCTAAAGCTAGAAAATCATTTAAAAAAAAAACCTAAAACGTAACCAACATATAAATAATAATACAATTGTTAAATATGCTTTAATTCATCGATGTCTACAATGCAAGCCTATTAAATCTATTGATGGGAGTTTAATTAATGTCCCATCAACTGTAGTGTGTAATGGTACAGAGTACAAGCGGGCCTATCAAAGATTATTAAAGTTTTGCACTGCAATTGTTTTGTGATATTTTGAGTATTTTTCATATAAAAGTGTAGTGGGAAGTGTATATACATTTATAGTGCTTTTATTGTAAATCCCAAATTAAAAAATCATGGCTGAGAGAATAGTTTTGAAGAAAAATGTAGCAAGTACAGTAGATCCCCCTATAAGACGGTAGATACGTTCCGTTCTTTATGAATCAATTTTGTAGGAATCATAGTTTACGGACTACGGCTGTTTGAAAGGTTTTCTTTCATAAAATTAATCGATTCTAGACTAATTCGACTCAACATTTCCAAAATACGTATATTTTTTTTAAAATAATCCGTATAAACTACGTTATAAACAAAAAATTGTAGGATTACTTACCGAGTGTGTACCCTTTGACTACGCTCGTTGCTAAAGCTTGGTTTCGTCGCGGAACAGCGCATCAAATTGCGGCCGCGATTTCTGATATTATTTTTCTGCGAAAACTTCGTTGACCTTTGGAGACATCATTAATATAAATAATTTTTATGGCCGTTAAATAAGAAATGTTTCTTTCACAAGAAATGTATAAAATTACAGTACTAAACAGACGATAGGTCGCCTAACTCGCCGTAGCGTGACGCTAGACGGCGAAAAATATATATTTAATTATAATAAAGTTACAATAAATTAAGTTAATATATAATTATATATACAGTACCTAATTTATATATAATTAATATATAATTATATGTACAGTACCTAATTTATATATAATTTATATAATACTGTCCAGACGATAGAAATCTCTCCGTAGCGTGGCGCTACGGACGGCGGGTAAGTAGTTCGGCTGCCCGATGACGTTTTACGTATTATAGGAGTTATTTTTACCGTTGTTTACGGATAATGCCACAATTTTTATAGGAATCATAACTATAGGAAACGCTTTTATAGGGGGATCTACTGTACTTCAAATGTTTCTAATGACAAGGAGACTGAAAAGGTGAATAGCAACAAAGGTACAAATGCAGGCACTAGTGCTGTCTAAAATAATGAAAGAAAAGTAGTTTAACCTATCATATTAATGGTCAGTTTGAATTTAAGAATGGAAAGCAAATATTACTTTTTTTTTTTTTTTTTTTGCATTTTCAATAAATTGTTTTTATTGTTTCTTGCTGTTTTATGTATAATCATTAAAAATTGTCAGGGTTCCAACACCAATTGTTTACTAAGATGAAAAGGGTTCCGTGATAAAAATAAGTTGGGAGCCACTGGTCTGAAGCGTAATAAGGAGAGAGAACTCTAAAATGTAAAATGTTTGGTTAATATAAAGTAATTGTAGAAATGAGTAGTGTTGTAAAGGGTTGCCTTTAGAAGGAAAATGAATGGCAAAAAGAGAACAGATTTAATGTTTCTCAAGTTTTTAAATGCTTGAAAATCAGTTGCTTATTTGAAAATCAATTGTTTGTTTTGTTGTTTGAATGTTTTTGAAGATTGTTGAAGATGAGAAGTTGAATCTTCTTGAAAATACTACAGAAATTAAAAGAAAATAACTCTTTAATTTTGAGGTTTGTTGTTTACTTGAAGAAAATAAATATTTAATTTAAATAACACAAACAAATAATAATAAGTATAAAGTAGGCTTACATTATTATTTTAAATTTTAGAATAACATCATCAACACCAATATCCAGAAAAAGGAAATAATTCTTTTACTGGATATTGCTATTGATAATGATATTCTATTGTACTAACCAAGTTTTTGTTGATTGACTTTATTTTAAATTTTTTTAGGGAACAAGTAGGAAAACATTTTTTACCATTGTTGACTCCACTTTTTTACATTTACATAAAACAAAATGCTGTTCTTACTAAAGGAATCCAATTTTAATAAAGGTTTAAGTAAAAATGTTTTTCAAAACTTTAAAATCTCTCATCATCAGTATCCCACTTGATATCTTATAGAATGAAAGTTGTAGTCTAATCAGCTTTCTGTAAAAATTACTTTTAAATCCTGCTGTTCAAAGATTAGAAGATTAGATTAGATTTAAAAGAAAAGTTTCAGATTTCTGTTTCAAAACTCTTTTGATCATAATTTGCTTTTTAAAAAGTTGTCATGTGCATACATAGCCCAAAAATTTTTATAGGATTAAAATATGGCCAATAAAAATATTTGGAGACTTTTTGATAATTTCTTAAGAACTTTTTGTCAGATAACAGCAAGACCCAAGGATCCAAGTCTTTGCCTTGAGATCAAATATTCAAAATGGGTGGTGATAGTGATTATCAATTCCTCTGCTGCTCTTGTTTGTAGGTTGTCTGTTTCGGCAGTACAATGGAACCTTGCTTAATGAGCATAATTCATTCCAGAATTGTATTTGTAATGCGAAACAATTTTTCCCATAGAAATTAATGTAAAATAAGATATTGCGTTCCACACTGAAAAAACTCAAAAATTTTATGTATAACATTTATTCAAAGAAAATTGTACAATGTGCATTGTTAAGGAGCGTGAATCATCATCATCTTTTCTTCTAGTGCGGAATGAACCAACCTGGAATGAGAATTTGATTTGCAGAAAACAAAAAAAATCACAGATAATATGTTTGATAAACACTCCAAACAATATGCCAAATTCTTGGGCTATGTAAAGGCTATAATTAAATAATAGAAAGTAATTGACTAGAGGTAGGCAGTTATGCTTCCATCTCATATTAAATTTAATAATTAGAAATAGTTAATTTTTAATTCAGACATTTCTAAAATTTAATTTGGAATTGGTCATTAAATTTAATATGATATGGCAGCATAACTGCCTACCTCTAGTCAAATTAATTAATTTCTAATATATAATTATAGCCTTTACATAGCCCAAGAATTTGGCATATCGTTTGGCATGATTATTATATAATGGGCTATGGTTGTTGATGTTTAAAAGTAATATGTGCGAATACAAGTTTGGAAAAATGTGATCACAAGCGACACTGAGATGCTAGTGGAATGAGTGCTAAACACAGACTGAAGGAGCATGGGCACAATTCGGGACTTTCCTTCTCCTCATCATTTGTTATGCGAAACATCGCTCATTAAGTGAGGCAATTTTTTACAATTTGTTTTGCTTGTTATGTGAGGTGCTTGTTAAGTGAGGTTCCACTGTATAATCTTGGCCTCTTGCCATTTGGACCTTGCCTTCTTATCTGAGAGGATGTATGCTGCTAATGTTTTCATTATCTAGATAATATCTAAGTAATGAACAGAAGACATGTATCTGTTCAGTTTCAAACCTTACCTCTACTTTGTTTTGATTTTATCAATAAATTCTGTGTATACTTTTGGATCCTTCTATATTACTAACCTGTCACTTGCATATC
This sequence comes from Centruroides sculpturatus, assembly GCF_000671375.1. NCBI lineage: Eukaryota > Metazoa > Arthropoda > Arachnida > Scorpiones > Buthidae > Centruroides > Centruroides sculpturatus. The sequence goes on along the minus strand of NW_019384758.1, from coordinate 419,143 downwards.
TAAAACTAGCATTAATGTATTTGCTTAATGCTTGTATAACTTGAGTCTCTACAAAAGTCAAGCAGAGTTCAACAAAGTTCTCTTCAACCAGTGACCCAAGGGGCTCCTCCTAGACAGAACAAAATTTTCCATTGAAAATAAAATATGATGAATAAACTACTGTGTGAAAAAATGGGGTATATTTTTGCCCTACTGGATCTTCAAGGCATTATAGAGCAATCTTATTATTAATGCATAAATTGCCTCTAGTTTTAAGGATGGGAACAAGTTTTTGTAGTTTGTCACTGTAAACATCTTACAGTTTGAGGGGTCAAAGTTCCTCTATCCTCTCTACTACCATTTATGGGTCATGAACCACATAAGGGTTCTTGGATAAGTGAATCTTGATAAGTATAGCCAACCTTTCTTCCATTGAAAACATAGGAGAGTATCATTTTTCAACCACGGGTTGAACCAGCCATATGGGTTTATGGGTCTTTGGAAACTCACATACTCTGGCATCAAGTTATTTAGTGGTTAGTAGAATGAAAATTCTGGTTGAAGGTTTTTTGTTTTGTATTGCTTTGACTCTTCTAAACACCTTTAAACTATCCTCAGGTAATTTTACAGCTCCTTACTGTTTTATGGTGTAACTACAGTTTTTCAAGGTATTTCTCACATGATAACTGCTGGGATTTTACCTTTATTTATAACAAATGTTTTAAAGGAAATCTGAATTTTCTTTAAAACATTTATCCTAAACTTTAAACAGTAGGATTCAAAAATGACATCTTTAGAATGCTGGTTAGAACTCTGTTTTAATTCTATAAGATATCAAATTAGATATTGATGATGCGATATCTGAAAGACATTTTTATCTAAATCTTTATTAAAACTAGATTGCGTTGATGATAATAGCATTTTGTTTATATTTAAATAGAAAAATATTTACTAAAAAAGTAATTTGTAAGGAAAATTTGAATAACACTGGTCTAAATGAAACCATTTTATATATATTTGACTCTTCTTCTCAGTGTGAAATGAGTAATCTACCCAGTTACATTATTTATTGCTATTAGTCTTTAATTAATTCAGCTGAATATGTTTTAAAATTTGTTAGAATAAGTGTGATAATAACATTGTGAAATGGTCATTGTTTATTGTAATATGAGCACAGATGAAATAAAACATCATCATTAATAATTTGTTAATTTTCACAATTACTGTATAATGTCAAGTCTGTACTAGAATAGATAAAAATGTTCATCTTAATACTTTCTAGATTCTTCATTATAATTTCATATCTCAGTTCTTCAAAGTGTATTTTTCCTTTGCTAAATTGCATGTGTGACTTATAAATTGAGAAAGAAATTAATATATTTTTAATGATAAAACAGACTATCAAGCTATTAAAATAAATACAAAACACAGTTATAAAATTGTTTAACAAATACAGTGGTACCTCAGGATACAAAATTAATCCGTTCCGAAACTGAGATCGTATCATGAAAATGTCGTAAGATGAATCATTTTTTCCCATACGATTACATGTAAAACCAAATAATTCGTTCCAACACGAAAAATACACTCAAATTAAAGCTAAGTAGTACATTATAAATAAATAAATAAATAAATAAATAACTATAGTAAGGAAAACACTGAGAAATGCATTTTGTAGTTGTAAATGTATAAATAGCCATAATATCAATAGAATAATAATTGATTAAAAAAAATGTAGTTTTATTTGCACTTTATCTTTGAGGATAGACAACGGTGGAGGTGTAAACTGGTGGCAGAAGAGGGGGAAAAGGGAAATAATACTACAACTTAACTTACATAACATAATGTAACAATAACTTTAAAAAATTAGTGTTAAGTTATTTTTATCTTTTCTGTTTTTTATATATATATATACATATTTTTAATTTTTTATTCTCTGCTTTTTGCTTTCTTTCCTTCACTTCCACCAGCACTTTCACTGGATAAATGTCGCTTGGTAAAATATCTATCCAAATAGGAACATTTAGAAACATTTTAAAAGTAGGCTTTGCCTACTTTTTAAAATGTTTCTAAAATGACTTAGGCAAATGTCATTACTCTGAGCAGCAATACGGCCAATGTGAACCTTTTCAGGATGTTTCTTTTCAATAAAATCACTTTCTGATAATACCTCAAGATTTCCTTTATTGAGCGAGATCCTTCCACGACAAAGCAAACACGTGGAATGAGACCGATGAACAGAAGTAAATAAAAAATGGCACTGCAAATTAATGTAACGTTGTATGGTGAGGTTTTGTTTGTATTGTGGAGCAAAAATATGTTTGAATTTCATGTCATATCCTGAAAATTTTGTATGCTGGGGCGTTCGTATCCTGAGGTACCACTGTAACTAATTTCTTAAATATTCTAAACCGTTAAAAATTTATAACTTGTATTGAAAATACAATTTCTTGTGTGTTTTATAGTGAGAAAAATGAGGCAAATTTGCCTTCAATAAGGAAATAATGGTTTAAGAAAGATTAATTATTGAGAAATATTTAAAGGAAAGTGTTTATATTTAAATATGTATTCTTTATGCAGTGCTTCTCACCTTGTTAGTGGAACATTAATAACAATAACAAGTTGAGCCAAATTAAAGTCAGTGTCAAATTAAAAATGCTGTTATAAATGAAAAGTGACACTAAAGAGTAACATTTTTTTATATAAATAAAAAAATATTGAAAGTAGAGAAACAATTGATATTTGTTGAAATTTTGTAGTACTCCTATGAGAAGTTTGTTTTACATTGGTTGAGAATCACTGTTTAAATGAGAGTTATGAGACAGAAGTTGGATTATAGATATTGTAGACATGTTTAAGGAAGCAGAGAGACCTTTATTCTTTCTTAACCAAAAATTAAAATCAAGACATAACAAAAACACCTTTTATTTGTATTTTTGTAAGAATGTGTTTATAAGTTGTTTTAGATGATTTATTCACCAAGATAAAATTTATGTACAGTACAAACCTTTATCCTATGCTTCCTTAGACAATATCTGTATATACAGTGGAATCCACTTATTAAGCTGCAATTTTCAAAAATTGCAGACTTCTAAATTTCCATTTTCATTCATCCATTTGTCTGTCTTTCCTTAATCTGGAAGTCACATTATTTCAATTCAAAAATTTTTTCCTGACCAGAGTTAGATAGATGACTGGCATGACTCTATTGTTAACAGGAAAAGTATGATGTACAGGAGCAAGACACTTAAAATTGAGTGCATTGTGACAAAAAAAATTGCAGCTTGGCATTGTGACAATGTCACAATAAATAATAGCTTTTTATGATTATTTTAGGATTTGCAACTTTTGATGATATTACAAACTCCATTTATTACAAACAACTACAGTATGAATGTGAACAATTTATATTTATCACAGACTGTACACTTGATAAAACTATATGCTATTTTTCTTATGAACAACTTATTAACTCAACAGATCACAAAATTAAACTAGAGAAATTGCAAGAGGAATGTTCATTCCCAAAGATATGCTTCAAGTAAAGACTTAGGGTGCGACTATGCAGATGCAAGCAAGCAAGTCTATACAACGAAAAGAGGCAAGACGTGATAAATATCAAACCCTATCAGATATGTATAAGAAATTTGCTCTTGCCAGTGATATTTCTTACTTTTTGCTTGTGCACAGTTTTCTTTTGCAAGAACTATATCACTTGCAATGCTCACTACTAAATTCATGTCTGCATAGTTGCACCCTTACAATACATGTATTTTCTAAGAATTCTTGTCATGCTTTTACAGTATTTAAAAGATAAAAGGTATGCTTCAGTTAAAAGTAAGTTTCAAAGAAAAGGTTCATTTAGTATGAATTTTCTAAGAATTCTTATCATTTGTTCCCAAGTGTAATTATCACAATTGATAACAATAGACAGAGTTTGATTATAATGGATTATTTTTAACTAATTTATATATAGAATTTTTTGGGATATATTGACTATGATAACAATAGCTGATTGATAAGATTATCTCTGATTGTAATAACTAGATACTACTGTATTACTGATAAATAATATCTGGAGACAAAAATCTGTTTTAAAAATTTAAAATTAACATTAAAAAATAGTTATATTTAATTCTTTCATGAAAATCTAGGAAATGTTATGTTTATTTTGTAATTTGTAAGTTAGACTTATGATTGACTTAGAGTAAATTACAATTTTTATATTTAAATTCTGTCATTTCTAAAAATATTAATTTAGATTTGGTTGTCTGATTTAGAAACATCATAATAATTTATAAATTGATATTTTCAAAGCAATTGAAATAAACTAAACTTGCATTTTTATAAAATATATATAGTAAACTGTTGATGGATATTAGGCCTAGTAATTCATTGTTTTTGATTAATAAGGATGGATTTCTACTATATATCTTCTAGCTCAATTCAACTTATGCAAGACCATAAGCTTCCTTCTCCTTGAGATTTTTGTGGTTCTTCTTAAACAGTTCATTCTCAACCTATATGCTTAAGATTTTCTAATGCTATCTTAAACAAATATTTTTATTATCAATTTGAAACATTGGGTTCCCAAAGGACTGCAGTAACCTCATATATGAGAAATGCTTAAGAATTACAAGAGTCATTAGCAGGAAGAAGTTTGTGGTCTTGCATAAATTAGTAATCCATTAATTAATCTCTGTGTTTAATTATGTGTAAGTTGAATTAATTCATATATTGATTTAGGAATTATATTATTTTACGAAAGATATGTAAAAAAAAGCAACATTTTTTAAAATAGGCAAAACCAGTACATATTATTAGCAGAATTTTAAATGTATCAATTATAATTAAAAATGTATTGCATTTCTTAGCATTACTTCACTATCATTTATTTTATAGTCAAGTTTTTCAAGTAATAAAATTTAAATTGAATCTAATTTATTAGGACTGTGTAAGATTATTTATTCAGTATAGGTAAATCTTATTTTAATGTTTTTTGTAGGATATTTATTATTTATTGTAATGCTATTTATTTGATTCTAGATTATACCAAACTCTTTTGTACAGGTTCCTTGAAAACTCTTGATAACAGGTAAGAAAAACTTAAGATATTTGTTAATTGAACATTACGGATATATTATGTATTAAAAAAATAAATATGGACAATAAATGCTACTGTACTCAAAACTGTAATCAAAAAGTATTAGGAATAATTCATTTAATCTGCATGCATGCAAGAGGGTACTGTTATAATTTTTTTCATTGTTTGGTAGAATGTTCATCAACATTAGCAACAATTTGTATGTCATAATCTGTTTTTATTTGCAAATAAATGCTTGTTTTGTGTGTAAAGAATTTTTGTCCTGGCAATTTTTCAAAATATTGAGTGTAATTGAGCAAAGAATATGCATTAAATTTTGTTTGCACAATGAATTATTGCTACAAAAACATTGAAAATGTTACAAAAAAGCAGCAGTAGTAGAAAGAGCACTAGTAGAGCATTAGTAGAAAGAGCATATACGCATTCTTCCACCTCCCAAGCCTTCCAACGAGAATTAAATTACATTAGGAAGATCGCTAAAGAGCACAGTTACAGCAATATAAAAGGATTGTGTAAGCAGCATCGGCGTTTGCAGAATCTTATAGAAGAAAAGGTAGAGATACTAAATAATGGAAATGAGGATAGCATAGAGAGGGTACCAATAACATATAACCCGCATCTAAAGGCAATGTATGAAAAAATTGCAAAAATAAAGGGAATTAAGATTGCATACAAAAGAAACCCAATCATTTACAGTTTATTAAGGAACGGGAAGGACAATTCTGACCCAAACAGGCTTCCAGGGATATACAGTATTCCATTAAAAGATAACAGATGGGATAGGCCTTTAGTGTATATTGGATCCACCAAACATTCATTGGCCACAAGATTAAAAGAGCATAAATCAGACATCGAACATAATAAATGTATGACGGCGCTATCTACGTATGCAACAAACCCGGGCATCACACCTATCTTCGATGAAGCGCATGTTATTTGCATCACCCAACACCAGGGGCAACTAAGAACTTTGGAGGCAGTGGAAATCTTTAAAGCCGATCGCAAATCCACATGCATTAATTTCAAAGAAATAAATCTCTCTGCAGCATGGCAATTTTTAATTAATGATAAATTTTATGAGGTATTGCACACAACGAATCCCCATTGGTAGAAAATTATATTTGAAATAACACGTGGATTCCTTCCACTTTCGGAAATTTTTTCGAAAAATGGCACGTTCCATATTTTTTAAAAAACATTTGAATTAAAGAATCCAGTTATAATGAAAGGTATAAAAAGTAAGCCTGAAGAAGATCCCAAGAGGGGAATCGAAAACGTTTGCCGATTTTTAAGAATTTCGTGCCAGTTACTGGTTAATTGTAGATAGTTGTTTATTTGAAGTATATACAACCTGGTATGGTGAGAAAGTACATTACAAAAAAGCCTTTGGTGATTATAGTTTATCATAAACAAGGGTTTTTGAGTGGTACAGGATGTTCAAGGAGGCAGAGAATGTGTCAAAGATAAACCGTGCTCTGGTAGACCATCCACTTTAACTGATGAACAACATATCACTCAAGTCAGTGATTGTCATTTAGCAATTTCGAACATCATTGAACATGTGCTAATATTATTTGAATCTTGTCAAGCAATTTTAAAAGATTATTTGGGCTTGCAGTGCATTGCTTCTGAAGTCATCCTGAAAATGTCAAATTTTTTCCAAAAACAACGTGTTCAAGTGGCCAAGAAAATGTTTTCTTGAGGCAAATATTTTTTAAAACCATCATTACAAATGATGAAATATGGATCTAGGCTTTTGTCACTGAAACAGCTCAACAATCAAGTGAATAGTATTTGAAAGATAAAGCAAGACCAAAAAGACAATATCAAAGTTAGTCAAAAATCAAGATTATGTTGACTGATTTCTTTGAATGTAATGGTGTTGTGCATTATGAATTTCTCACTAGTCAAATTGTCAACTAAGAATATTAATTGAGCATTTTGCATAGTTTGTGTGAAGCAATTCGTAGAAAATTATCTGATTTGTGGTGAGAGAAATGCACCACAATAATGCACCAGCTCACAATGCTCTTGTTGATTTGTGAATTTTTGGCCAAACATTTAACAAATATGGTTCTGCAAGCTCCATATTTACTTGATATGGCACTGTGTGACTTTTTCTTGTTTCTTTGACTGAAGTTTGTACTTTATGGTCACCATTTTGAGTTGACTGATGCCATGAAACAAAATTTGCTGCAAGTTCTGAAGGGGTTTTATAAAAACAAATTTAAAGCATGTTTTGAGAATTGGAAAAATATTGCTATAAGTGCATTGCAGTGGGAAGGGATTACTTTGAAGGAAACAAAATAAATTTTGATGAATAAATTCAAATTTTATGTTTTATTGAACTATTTCTGATACTTTTTGATCATAGGAGTATATTGAAAATCTATTAAGAAAATAGAGCTTGGATTCATGATTTAAATGCATAGAAAAGAATACACCAAACACACTAAACTGTATTTTTATGATGAAACAAATGATATTACAAATGAAGACAAACATAAAATAACTGGTAATTCAAACACAAATCAATTATTGTATTTATTCAGACACTTGGCAAATCTCATCATTAAATTTTATTCAGTTGAACACATATCAACTGACTATCTCTCTCCTTCTCAGCAATATTAATTATAATATATGAACACTGACTTCTACTTGCCAAGTTTTTTCTCTTTATTCAAACATTTTCAGCCTATTTGGATAGGCCATCCTCAGGTTTTCCTTTATCATTCGAAAATGGAACCATTCGTTCAAACTTTATTTTGATTTGAATTTTTGAAATAAGTTAACAACTTTTTGTATATTACAGTAGATCCCCTATAAGACGGGTTCTTATAATTATGATTCCTATAAGACGGCGAAAAAATTGTGGCGGTATCTGTAAACAACAGTAAAAAACTCCTATAATTACATAAAACGTCATCGGGCAGCCAAACTACTTTTCGCCGTCCGGCGCCACGCTACGGACAGTTTAGGCATGTAAATTGAGTTTAGTATCGTCTGTACATATAATTATATATAAATTATATATAAATTAGGTAGTATATATATAATTATATATTAACTTAATTTATTGTAACTTTATTATAATTATATATATACTTTCCGCCGTCTAGCGCCACGCTACAGACAGTTTAGGCTAGTAAGTTGAGTTTGTTATCGTCTGTACAGTATGTAAATTAGGTACCATAAGTTTAATACAGCACTGTAATTTTATACATTTCTTATTCAACGGCGATTAAAATTATTTATATTAATGATTCCAAAGTTCAACGAAGTTTTCGCAGAAAAATAACATCAGAAATTGTGGCCGCGATTTGCTGTGCTGTTCCGCGACGAAAACAAGCTTGAGCAACGGCGATGTCGAATGGTTTAAAAATTGTAGGATTACTCAGTAAGTAATCCTACAATTTTTTGTTTATAGCATAGTTTATACGGATTATTTCCAAAAAAAAAAATATATACGTATTTTGGAAATGTTGAGTCGGATTAGTCTAGAATCGATTAATTTTATGGAAGAAAACCTTTCAAACATCTGTAGTCCGTAAACTTCACACGTGTTGGGCTGTGATTCATAAAGAACGGAACGTATCTACCGTCTTATAGGGGGATCGGCTGTACATAAGTAAACAAAATAAATAAAATAAAATATGTCACTACATGCGCTACACATTATCAAAAAATTAAATAAATGTTTACATGTATCTAAATTATAATATAATAATTTCTTATAACCTCCAGTTTCTATTTTATGGATTATTGAAACCCATACATTTTTCTATTTTGTATTTCCATGCTGTTGGTAATGTATTTGCATCCTTTTCATTTAAACAGCGATTTCTCATTTTACTTTTGTACACCTCTATTTTTTACATTTCCATCACGATAGACGGTGAGTGCATCGTTCTTATAATCTTCACCTCATCCCATTTAACTATTGCTCCATCCGCCTGTGCCATGCTTGCCAATATCGTGCTATTGAGTCCTTTATTCACATTGTATTTGTGCTCTTTTATACACACTGCAAGGTTTCTTCTGGTCACCCCTACATATTCTTTATTGACTCCTATTTGTTGGTTTTCATATGGGATAGTGTATACCCCTCTTGCTCTTCCATTCTTATTTTATCATTATCGTTCCTTAATAATCTATATATGTTGGGTGCTCGTTTGTAAATTATCTTTGTGTTTTTGTATTTTCATAGCTCATCACTCCTTTTCTTGTTTGTTCATTGTATGTGAACTTGTTGAATGCAGTTGTGTTTTTATGTGCTGTAGTTGCAGTTTTTTGTTTCCCATAATTTCTGATAAGGCCTTTGATTGTGGACGTTTTGTATCCCAAACTTCTTGCTACCTTTTGTATTCTATCCATTTCCTTGTTACAGTCTTGCACATTGGTGCAGTACAAGAAGGCCCTCTTGATAAGTGCCTTAAATGCAGACAGTTTATATCTATAAGGATCTTACGACCATAAAGGTATGTATAACGGAGCATGTAACAGTTTTAAATATACTGCTGTTCGTATTTTTCCTAGTTTAAATTCCATGTCAATGTCCAAAAAATGGAGGTTTTTTTGGCTTTTTTATTCCAATTTTAGTTTCAAACCATGGTCATTGTTGTTAATTGCAGTTAGGAAATCATTAATCCGTTGGTTGTCTTTCCAAATTATCAATACATCATCCATGTACCGTTTGTATAATAATATGCTTTTGGAAAAATTTTTGAGGATGTTCTTTTCCAATTTTCTTATTACTAGTTCACATAGGAGTCCTGATATAGGACTTCCCATTGGGACCCCTTTCTTTTGTTTGTATACTATTCCATTGAATTTAAAAAAACTCTGAAAACAAACTAGGTTTGCCAAATCCTGTAGGTTTTCCAAGTATGCCTCTACCTCTTGATTTTGTTGTACCATGGATTCAATTAATTCGTTGTAGCTAGAGGATAGATTTATAGAGGAGTACAGACTTTCGAAATTTATCACCGTTCTTATTTCATCATTCATTAAATTTAAGTTTTGTATTTCTTTTACTACTTTGGTTGGATCATGGGTCACATAACCATTATTTTCCTTTAATCTTTTTTCCAGTGTGTATGTTAGTGCATTACATTTTTTACCACAGGTCTGATTTCCTTTTTTTTTTGTTTGTGTGTTTTCGTGAATGCATTTATTCTAGGCATCTGTGGATTGGGGTTATGTGCTTTTTTTTTTAGGAAAGTTAAGACGGACGTTAGTGGTGTTTTTTCAAGTTTTTTAACTTTCTTATCCGTGATTGCTAATATCTTTTCATCAACAATTTCACTATCTGTTTTTTTAATATATTCCTCCATTCCTTCATTGTAGTGCTTTCTTTCCATAATAACCATTTGTTTGGTTTTATCAGCTTTTGTTAACACTAATTGATTCTTGTTTAACTATTCTTTTGTGTATTTTATCTCTGTTTGCTCTTTTTTCTGTATCTTTTGTATTTTTTTTTCATTGTGTATCATTTTCCATCTGAAATAATCTTTCTCTACATTGCTCAAGCCGATCATCCCTCTCTCCATTTCTGCCATTGAGGTTTGCCATATGTTTCTATTGTTTGGTACATAATTAGGCCTATTCTTTAGCGTTTCTTTCACATATTTTGGAATCTCACAATGATCCCATAGGATATACGGTGCTATATCCTTTTCTTTTTTGTTTGGAGTTTGTTTCTTTAAGATCCAATCCATTTTCCTTTTGTACTTTTTTTCTAAAGTGTTTTGCACCCTGTCAGCAAGCTTCGCTGTTCTGTTATTGATTTCTTGCAACCAACTTGGATTTTCTTGGTAAATTTCATTTTCTAATTCAATAAATTCATTTATTATTCCGTATATTTTGTTTTTTAAGACTTTGATGGATTTGCGTAAACACATTTTTTGGAACCTCTTTTTTAATGCTTCACATTCTTTAGGGATGCTCATCCTGTATATGGACATCGGAAATACTTGTTGATCCGCGCATGTTTTTAAAAATTTTAATTTGTTTCTATTTTTGACTATTTCCAATGCTATCTTTCTATAAAATCTATATTTCTTGGCTGGTGCTGCCAAAAAACACAGATAATTTACAAATGAGCACCCAACATATATAGATTATTAAGGAACAGTAAGGACAAAATAAGAATGGAAGAGCAAGCGGGGTGTACACTATCCCGTATGAAAACCAACAAATAGGAGTCGATAAAGAAGATGTAGGGGTGACTAGAAGAAACCTTGCAGTGCGTATAAAAGAGCACAAATACAATGAATAAAGGACTCAATAGCACGATATTGGCAAGCATGGCACAGGCGGACGGAGCAATAGTTAATTGGGATGAGGTGAAGATCATAAGAACAGTGCACTCACTGTCTATTGCGATGGAAATGGAAAAAATAGAGATGTACAAAAGTAAAATGAGGAACCGCTGTTTAAATGAAAAGGATGCAAATACATTACCAACAGCATTGAAATACAAAATAGAAAAATGTATTGGTTTCAATAATCCATAAAATAGGAACTGGAGGTTATAAGAAGTTATTATGTTATAATTTAGATGCATGTAAACATTTATTTAATTTTTTGATGATGTGTAGCGCATGTAGTGACATATTTTATTTTATTTATTTTGTTTGTTTATGTAATATACAAAAAGTTGTTAACTTATTTCAAAAATTCAAATCAAAATAAAGATCGAACAAATGGTTCCATTTTGGAATGATAAAGGAAAACCTGAGGATGGCCTATCCAAATAGGCTGAAAATGTTTGAATAAAGAGAAAAAACTTGGCAAGTAGAAGTCAGTGTTCATATATTATAATTAATATTGCTGAGAAGGAGAGAGATAGTCAGTTGATATGTGTTCAACTGAATAAAATTTAATGATGAGATTTGCCAAGTGTCTGAATAAATACAATAATTGATTTGTGTTCAAATTACTAAAAATTACTGGCACAGTTTCAAAAATACCAGAATAAAATAACTGTTTTCTTTTTATATGATCTTCAAAGAGATAAGAAAGAGTGAAGTTGATCTTTTGTTATAGGCTCTTCTCTATCTAAAAATATAAAAATTGTATTTTGCTTTCTCCAGTATCAAATTCTCCACTCACAATAATTTTCTAGATAAGTGTAAATACACAGCATAAAAACACCTTAAATAACCATAAATAACTTTAGTAAATAATCTTGGACAGAAGACTGACTAATGTTTTGATCCTTTCCATGGATATCTTCAGGTGAAAGGTTTTGAATTGAAAAGGTTTCAAGCCTTTTCCTTTTCTATGTTTACATACTTTAAAACTTTTCAACCTATCTTCAGGTCATTGCTAATAATAATAATAATAAATGCATCTTTTAATGTAAACCAGCTCTATATTGTCTCATACAAAATGATAAATATAATGGATGACAAATGGAGCAGTGGAGTTTATCATTCCACTCATAATGGAGGAAACTGACATCAACACAGCATATGTCAGGTACACCTTTAGATCTCTCAGTCAAAGGTGCACTGAACATAAAGATATTAAAAAGGAGGCTCTTTTAGTTTTATTTTTCTTTACACAACTTCCCAGTACTGAGGTACTGAGGTTCTAATCTACCTCGATTAGAAAGCATCCAAAGACATCAGAATTTCCTCTCTCTCCAGCATTATGGAAAAGTGTAAAATTCATAACAACAATGTTAAAATATTTGTTTAAATAGTAGGAACAAGATTCTCTCTCCCCTGCTAGTAATATCTCTTTTGTCTAGTATCAGCCACCGTTGTTGTAGTCTACCTCTCCTTGCTTGTTTACTCTATTCCATCTTTCTAACTTAATACTGGCATTCTGTTTCACCTATCTGCGTCTGAAATTGAGTATTAATTAGGTTGAAAAATGTTGTGTTTTTTCAGCTTTACCCACTATAAAAAAATTTTCACTAAAAATTTACATGTTTTAGTGTAATTATTATTATTACTTATTTTCAAGGAAGTCACATTACTAAAATTATTTAATAAAAATAATGAAATCTGTTTTGATTAACTTTGTCAAACAAATTGTAACAATACATTTAATTATAATTATCTTACCTTAAGAAAAATTAAATAGAAAGATATAAAAATAGTCTTTCAAGATAATGGAAAGATTTCTCATTGAACTTCTGAAGCTGTTAAATTGCTAACATACAGTAATACCCCAAACTTATGCAATAGGTGGGACCGAGCGATAACCGCGTAAGTTGAATTCGCATAAGTCTGAGTATAATTTCACAATTTGTGTAAAATCCAAGTCAGATATATGTAAGCTAATAAATGTTCTTGTTAATCTTATCTCGTCTTTTGATTCATTCACGGTTACAAGAAATCACCACATAGAATCTCTCAAGTCTCCTTAGATATAACAACACAGAAATAAATAACACAAAATAAATTGTAGCTGTGTGTCGATTCTGCGTGATACGTCCGAACATGTAATCTGAATAATAGTGTGGGGGGAGTGAGTAATTAAGAGTTGCGTGGCGCTCAAACAAAAGACGAATCGATGAGATTTGAAAATCGCGTAAGTCGGGGTAGTGTAAGTTGAGGTGTTACTGTACATCAAAACAAATATGGATGCTATTACTGATAAAAGAAAAACAGGATAATAGTTGACAGATAGATTTAGATAGCAGAAAAGAAAAAAATTAAAAAAATATATAAATAAATAAATTGAATTATATAAATATAAAACAGATGTTTATCACTATCACAAATACATATTTATAAGTAACTTTATACTGTTTAAAAATATCATAACTTAAAAGTTGCTGTTATGGTTACATAAAATCCAAATAAAAGAAGCCATTAATCTTAGCAAATTTTAAATTATTTGAAGTTATATTCTATTAAATTTAAAATGTGAACCAGGAAGCTGTTAAATTTTTAAACAAATAATTAAAGTTTATTTTTATAAGTAAATTGATGATTTTATTTTAAAATAATTATTCAGTAAACTATATTCTGCATAAAATATTTTTACAATACTAGATAGTTACTGTTTGACAAATTAAAATACAGTCAAACCTCAGTTTTCAAATGGCTCACTTTTCGAACAAATTGGTTCACAAACAGAATTTCAAACTCATAATTGCTCTGGTTGCTGTACAATAACTTGGCAAGACCCAGCCACAGATTAAAGGGACACAGATCTCTAATACAGAATCCCTATACTTCCTATGATAAAGTTAATGGTTCAGTCAGTCAATGACAGGACTACTGATTCAGAAGTTAGTAGCACTTAGATTGTCTTGCATCATTAGACATCACAACACAAATCATCAATACTATTTAAATTAGATTTCAATGTGCATCTGGGAAAGATACTACTACCATTTTTTGGTATTCACCACAGTTGAATTTAAATCAAATTAATTAATAAAAACTGCATTAATTGACATTCACATAATATAAATGGCATCCAAGGATTTGTGTTTAAATATGCTTAAGTTAAATTAAATAAAAATTTATTAATATAATATTACATTGCATTTATAGGCATTTTTATGCATGAAATACAGCTAAAAAAGGTAAAAAAAGGAAACAAAGGCTTTATTTTTGAGTGAGGAATGGATTAATTCATTTTATATTCTTTCTTATGAGAAAATTTGCTTCAGTTTTAGAACAACTTTTAGGAAAAGAATTTTGTTCAAGTTGAAATTTCATCATTTGTAATTAAATATGATAGAAAATTTTGTAAGATCTATGTAACACTGATTGAGAATATTTCATAAAATCTAGAAACTATAATACTGTACAGAGAAAAAATTCTAGCATTCTTTACTAGATTTTACAATAATCAAAACTTATAGATCAGTAGATATTCGGATACAGTAGAGTATCGATTATCAGACTGAATTGGGGACTCAGGTTGGTCGGATAACTGAAAAAATCAGATAACCAAAAAGAATGAAAAAAATAATTATTAGTATAGTATACAGTAAAGCGTCGTTTATCCGAAAGCATTCCAGTCGGCAAATTTAAATTTTCGCTAGTGCTGTGGCGTTGCAATCTTCGGCTATTTCTTGGGTTACTCAAATGTTTTACGTTTTTGATATTAAATTAACATCTGAAGTATAATTTTTTATTGTTTTTATATTTTTCAATAAATTTATTTTGTTTTTACAAAATAAAAAAATAATTTTTAACGATAAATAGTCTTCGTTAGGCTTAACATCGACAAAAATTCAACGCGAAGCGACACGCAACGGAAAAAAGTTGAACACGGGATAAATTAATATATTTTTTCGTACATGATTCGTTATCCGAAAAATAAGTTATCCGAACCACCCCAGTCCCCAATTGATTCGGATAAACGACGCTCTACTGTATTAGTATATCCCATGTAATTAGTATATTAGTATATCACTATTAATTAACTTCGTGTTGAATTTTCATTGATGTTAAGCCTAACAATTTTTTTTTAAAATAATAATCATCACTATTGTATTGTTAAAAATTATTTTTAAATTATTTTATTGCTCACAAAACAAACAACCACTCATAATTAGAAAATTAAGTCTCCTTTAAATACTGGTCTCCCTTCAATGATCAAGCTGGTGTTGCCTGCTAAAACGCAGAAATTTAACAAAAATAATAATAAAGTAGCCAAGACATTGCCAAATATTGTAGTGCCACATCACTAGCAGACATTTGAATTTTGCTGACTAGAACAGTCAGTTAACCGATGTGAAGGTTAATCGCGGGTCGGATAATCGATGCTCTACTTTATTAATATTATAAGGATTGTCCAAATGAAAAGTTGACACATCATGACTGGAAACATTTATTGCGAATCTAAAAGAAATGTCCATGTTTGTTTAGGCAAAGATCCCAGTGTCTCACAAACAGATTGATGTCTCATGTAGAATTCTGGTAACTGCTGATGATAAAATTTTTTGACCCTATTCTTCATTTCATTGTCCAGCATGAATCTTTTTCCTTGCAAAGTTTTCTTGAGAGGTTTGACAATGTGAAAGTTGTAATGCAAGTTATAACTCATCTGTCACTTCTGATTATGTCATCCACAGTGGAGATTACTGTGTGCGCCTGATCTCGGTTTTTCCTGAATTGACTTGCGGCCTTCTTTGTAACTCATGCATCAATTATACACTGCTGTTTGTCTTAAACAATGTTCATCATAAACATGCTTCATTTATACATAGATGTCAGCATTCCTATTTCCTTCATCCACTGAAAATCAAGCTACACCTGTTGTTTGATTCAGGATGCTTCCATCTCAACTAACTTAACATTAATCTGCCAATTACTGGAGATAAATCTATTCCTGCTAATACTTAATGCTGCATGCTCTTTGCCTATGTTGAGCTTACCTGCTCTTAAGATTGCCCACCAACTGCTCCTTTGTATGGTGAAGTATGACATGTGTCCACTTTTCTTTTTTGCAACCCTTATAAGATATTATATATACATAAATAATTTTTATTAAATTAAATTTTCTTCAATGTTTACTTTTGGTTTTTACTGTAATAAAAATTGATTAATCTATCCTATCTATAAATTAACTTTGTATATTTTTATTAAGCTTATTGTTCCAGTATGATTGAAGTAACTTGTAATGATCGTCTTGGTAAAAAAGTTAGAGTGAAATGCAAGTATCCTTTTTTAAGTAAGCAGTTTTCTACATTACAATATATTTTTATTATTATTTGACTAAATATTATACATATAAGTAATTAATAATTTATAAAAAAACTAATAATGAATATAAGCCAAATACAGTAGAATTCACTTATTTTTATCACAGGTATTGTTATGTCATTCAGTGTGGTCAGAAGTAGCATATCCCAAAACATGTTTGAAAACAATAATATTAATTATAACAACATTAATAATACAAATAATAAATACAATTACATTAATAAGTACAATTAATTAATAAGTACATTTAATAATACAAATAATAATTAGTACAATTAATAAATTTTTAAGTTATATATTTTTATTGTTTTAAAATGCCCTTTTAATATCAGAGTGAATAAGGCCAAAATTTTCATTGATTATAGTCTTATTTAGTTATGCTGCTTAATGTTGTTAGTTGGTTATCATCAACATTGTAGGTAAGTCCCAAGGTAATTATAATAATTAGAATCTACTGTACTCTGAATAATTTCTGGGTTGTGATTCAGAAATTTTCATTGTTTAATATACAGTATATGTATAAAAATAAAGCTACTATGTATATTTTAAAATATTTTTTATATTTTGTATGGATATAATTATCAAGTTTATGATTTTTTTCTCTTATTCATTTGGAATTATTGAGACTCTATTACAATATATTTTTGTATATATTATTTTATTATATTTAAATTTTTCATTCATTAATTTTTGTTACAATTTGTTTTGTAAATGTAATTCATAAAAGTAAGAAATTTGAACATATGTTTTATTAATTCATTTAAAGTAAATCAAGTAATCAATTATTTACAAATAAATTTTCAAAGCAAACAATTGCTGAATTATATCGGGCTATATTACTACTACTATCATTAATTAAATGCTAAGTAATTTGGCAGTAGAGGCAGGTGTTAGGTGCCATCTCTTGCTAAATTTAATAGTTATAATTAAATTAATATTTTAATAATTAATTTAAATGGGTCTGGAAGAAAAGAATCTTTCATAACCACCTACAAGGGGTGTTCAGAAAATAAAGAACATTTGATCATAAAAAAAAGGGAAAAAAAAACAGTAATGACAGAAAAAATTTTTATTAAGTAATTAGTACAAGACCACTTACTTTTCTACATAGACATCATTATGATTAAAGCACTTGTGAAAGTATGACACTAGTTTTTAGATTCCTTTGTCATAAACTTTCTCCTCCAGTTCTTTCATCTAGTTAGTGACAGTTCTGGACAGTTAGTGATCTTATCATACATTCCAAAATCCACCTAAAAACTTTAAGCTTGGAAAAAAGATGAAAGCCACTGGGGTCAGGTCAGGACTATATGGCAGATGGTCGAAAACATCCCATCCAAATTTCTGAAACACAGCTTAAATGGCTGCAGTAGTGTGTGACTGTGCATTATCTTCCTTGATTAAACATTAAACACCATTTTATCACACTTGCTTCATTCATAATGTGATCACCATACACTTCTGTGATTTGTTTACAAATTTCTGGAGGACGAACTTTCTTTGCATTTAGAAAACAAATAACACTTCACAGTTGGCAGTATTTTCAATTTTTGTACGCATTTTAACCTTTGATAAAACAATAATAATAAGCCTGCCATTGTCAAAATTCTACTTGTGCTAAGCAAACACATCAGATAACAGATTGACCTTGAATAAATAGTGGTAATTTATCTGTTCAGAGTGCTATGTGCAAACATCCTTTATTTTCTGGATGCCTCTTGTACATTTAATTAATGACAGTAGCAGTAATATGGCCCAATATAATTTGGTAATTGTTTGACTTTGATATATAACTGTCAGTTTGGATGTTTGTATTTGTAAATTTTCTTTGATCACTTAATTTATTTGTAAATATTAATTAAGAATAAGTTTTAAATAGAAAAATTTTAAATATCTTTTTAAGTCATCCACTTTGAACAAATTTATTACTCTTTATCTTTAAAATACATACATCCTATTTTATTTCATCTGTTAACTAGAATTATTTTGTATTTTTAATGAAATTAGAAATATTAATTTTTTTATAAAAAATATATGCATATATTTTAAAAATAAAATTTATTATATATTTGTATTATATATTGTATATTTATATATTAATATATAATATACATATATATAAAGTTTAACATGCAATTAACAGGAAGAAACACATACAAGGATTCCATAAATTCATTCCAGTAAGCTGCATAAAAGTTTATTTACTTTTTATTATGTATGCATATGCAGGATGGCACACAAAAAGTAGCCCCAATCTGATTCAAGTCTCAGATGCTAGTGTATGACACGGAATAAGAGAATTGCAGAGAGTTGAGTGAACATTAGTGTCTCATATTGTGCAAATCTGCACTCATTACAGGAACTGAAGGACATCAGCCTCACAATTGCTTTATCAATGTCCCTATTTATACATGTGTTTTTAAACTTGATTATCATATGCAGCTGTGTACAGTTGCACATGTCAAAATCATGCATATAGATAATCATGTGTATAGATATGACAGGTGACCACTTCTGCTTTTGAAAATTAATTTGTTTATTGATTTGTTTGGATGGATGCTTATTTCTTCCTGTGATATCTTCAGTTATATACTGGATTAATTTTTTATAAGTTGCTTATTTTTCTTGTATATATGTATGTATGTATATATAAATATATATATACACACACACACACACACACACACACACACACAC
>NW_019384758.1:349244-394945 GCF_000671375.1 Centruroides sculpturatus | reverse complement strand
ATTTATAAATACGACAACGAGAATAATAAATAATATTAATAATTATAACATTTTGAGAATTTCAAAGTGCCATGTGCAATTTCGTATTTGCATGAAGAGTTTTACAAATCTTTCATTGCATTCAAATAGAAAAATTAGATATTTGTATGTATACAATTATAAATAAGATTGTGTCTTAGTGCTTATAACTCTATAAAATTTATTTTATCAAAATTAGAAATCTAGTTTTCAAGCTAAGAATGTACAAATAGTTCGTCTTTTGTGAGGATTGTCTAATTGTTTAACGTACGATTATAAAACATACTCTCTGTGTTATTTAATGAAAACTCTTGTGTTTCAGAAGTTGAATAACACATTTTTTGTTTTCTCATTACACCAGTTACTTCCACTGCAGAAGAGAATATGGAATACAGTCCACTTACCATCTGAAAACAGAGAAAAATTTCTAGATATTTTCATGAACATTTTAAAACAAAAATAATACGATATAAATATAAAAGGTATCAATCAATGAAATTATAAATATTACCCGTATTAAAAAATCTCTTTTAATATAGAAAAATCCTGCCATGGATAAACCCATTTGTGCTCCGAATCTCTTCATGAAACATACCACCTGAAAAATATTTAGCATTATATCAGAACAAAATAATTCTCTAGTTAATGAACGTATTATTAAAACATTCATCCAATTTATACAATTAATTTTAAAATATTATATAATATGACATATATATATATAATACTATATATACCTTGAATTTGAATTTTAAAGAGAGATTTTGAGAATAAAACTTTTCAATTGAGATATAGTTGCTGTACAGCTAGAAAATAAAATTCTAATTAATATTTTGAAAAAATATTGCCAAGTCAGCTTGACTTTTAACAATAAATATAATACTAAATTTTAGTATTTTTATTAAAAATTAATTATTATTAAAAAAGAGTTTTAAACATTCTTTCAAAAAAGACAAAGTCTTTTGATTAAATTCATACATGTATACACGGACAATAATACAATCATGTATATTCTCACACACATTAAAGAATAGAAAATTAGGAATTAAATTTTCAAATAAAATCTCTATAATTTTATCCTGATATAAATCATATAAGACGTGATTGTTCCTTTATCAAGCATTACAGAGAATATATGTAATTAATAGTTTGGGTGTATGTCGAAGTCAGCTGTGTTGGAGCCCCTAGTGAATATGTTACAGTAACGTGCCCACCAGTGGCCAAGTGGACTTTGTACCCTGAACACAGCGAGTTCGGTCGTGGGTTCGCACCTCGCTCGGACGCGCTGGCCACATAGAATTTTCCGGGTTTTCTCCACGTCCGTGACGCCTAATTAGGGGCCAGTTTCCCTTAAAAAAGATCTCCCGGAAGGCATCATCCTTAGGAGCGAAGGCAACTCACTTGTCAGACCGCAGAACTGTGAAAACATGGCCGACCATGAGGATACATAGACTCTCGCAATTTGTGTCCAAAATAATGAATCATACTAAAAATTTTATAGTCTTGTAAAAAGGTTTTTTATTTGCCTTTTCTAAGTAATAAAGACGTTGATGTTCATTTTTTTTCTTAAATGTGATAAGGAAATTCTAAATAAATAGACCTATACCGAATGGAATGAAGTAGCGCCCTCTATTAAACAATGCGAATTTTAACATTATTAAAAATAAAATTACTAACATTTGTATATATAAGAATATTACGATTAATGCTAGTAATAAAACTATAAGAATAAAAAAATTAAGTAATAAATACTACAATGTGATATATAGTACTTTTATCTATTGAGGAAGAAAAGATATGATGCCACAAATAAAGAGATTTTTATTATATTAATAATAGCGATAAAATATATAATAATAAGTGAGAGTATTATTATATATTTGTATTATATATTGTATATTTATATATTAATATATAATATACATATATATAAAGTTTAACATGCAATTAACAGGAAGAAACACATACAAGGATTCCATAAATTCATTCCAGTAAGCTGCATAAAAGTTTATTTACTTTTTATTATGTATGCATATGCAGGATGGCACACAAAAAGTAGCCCCAATCTGATTCAAGTCTCAGATGCTAGTGTATGACACGGAATAAGAGAATTGCAGAGAGTTGAGTGAACATTAGTGTCTCATATTGTGCAAATCTGCACTCATTACAGGAACTGAAGGACATCAGCCTCACAATTGCTTTATCAATGTCCCTATTTATACATGTGTTTTTAAACTTGATTATCATATGCAGCTGTGTACAGTTGCACATGTCAAAATCATGCATATAGATAATCATGTGTATAGATATGACAGGTGACCACTTCTGCTTTTGAAAATTAATTTGTTTATTGATTTGTTTGGATGGATGCTTATTTCTTCCTGTGATATCTTCAGTTATATACTGGATTAATTTTTTATAAGTTGCTTATTTTTCTTGTATATATGTATGTATGTATATATAAATATATATATACACACACACACACACACACACACACACACACAATCTAAAATAAGAAATAATTCTTTTAAATAAATAATGTAATTTTCGTTATATATTTTTATTGTTTTAAAATGCCCTTTTAATATCAGAGTGAATAAGGCCAAAATTTTCATTGATTATAGTCTTATTTAGTTATGCTGCTTAATGTTGTTAGTTGGTTATCATCAACATTGTAGGTAAGTCCCAAGGTAATTATAATAATTAGAATCTACTGTACTCTGAATAATTTCTGGGTTGTGATTCAGAAATTTTCATTGTTTAATATACAGTATATGTATAAAAATAAAGCTACTATGTATATTTTAAAATATTTTTTATATTTTGTATGGATATAATTATCAAGTTTATGATTTTTTTCTCTTATTCATTTGGAATTATTGAGACTCTATTNTACATACACACACACACACACACACACACACACACACACAATCTAAAATAAGAAATAATTCTTTTAAATAAATAATGTAATTTTCTTTATTACTTTAATATAGGAATTACATGTATATATGTTCTGTTACCATATTGAGAATATTTTGAGAATTTTTCTCCAGTACCATAATTCCAAGGACTAAAATTTTGTTACATTCTTTTGTTAATCCAGGACTTTGGATATATAAAATTATTTGGATTGTAAAATTTAACTAGTGTTACTATTCTACTTTTAGAAATTTGCTGTTTTAATCAGATCTTGTTCAGATGGATTTAATAGTTTGCTAATAATGATTATTTTTTAATTTTATCTTGAGTTTTCTTCCATTTGCTATTAAGAATCTTAATTAATTGCTATTCTTCAAGTTAATTGATGTCACATTATAAATTAAAATTCACTTACACTAAAACAATGATCTATTAGACTCTTTGAAAACTTATTTTAACTTTAGTGAACTTCAAATTAATTAATTGCATTGATTTACATTATTTACTTAATTAATAATGAATTATTTTTGTCATAATTTTCTAAAAATTTATTTTCAATTCATTGACTGGCAAGTCAATAACAGCAGAAATATAGTTGAAATATCATTATTGAATTGTTAGGCAATAATGCTATATCTCTGTTTTTATTGACGTGTCATTGACTCAACTTCATTACGTCTCATTGGTACGTGTTAGGTTATTGATTTTTGTTGTCTAGCAGAGTTCCTCTATATCATATATTAAGAATTGTCTTTATTAGAAATTCTGATTAAGATTGAATAAACTGAGAGATAGTTTGCACTCTTGTTTCATGTCTTTCTCTAATCTGAACAAATTGAAAAAACTTGTCTATTGCAACAGAAGTTGTTATATAAACTTTTAATAAGATTAATCAAATGACCAGATATTTCAGTTTGACAGCTTCATAGATGTTGCTGCAATCAACAATGAAAAGATAAAGAGAAATGTTGAATTCTCTTTAGGTAAGAGATATGGGTTTTCTTCTCTCTTTAGTAAAATCTGTTTGTTTCTATGTAGTAGGTTAAAATTTTCAAATCTTAGTATTTGTTGTGTTGAGAAGTACAATGTTTTAGTAACAAAACAAACAGCCAGATTCATATCCGGTTAAATTCTGTTTGTTTGGTTAGTTGTTTTTATTGGGTTGTTTATACTGTACATGTTAGTACAGTATTTTGTCTGTATGCAACATTGACAGAGATACAGTAGAGCCCTGCAAACTCAACTTAATGTGAACTGAGAAAGGTGATGATTTACCAAAAATGATGAGTTATATGGTATAGCGATGATGCTAGTCTAAATAGCAAAATTTTTGTATAGGTACTTGTATTATATGTACTATACAAATTCAAAAAAATTTCTAATGTTCAAATATATTAACTGCATACCAGTAGTGACCATTTCTATTTGTAATTAAATTTTAATAAAAAAAATATTGGCTACTCAGAGAGAGACTATTTTCCAATTAGTGATATTTGTATTGTGGCATTTTGCAGTGGCACCTTGGAAAAATAGTTATATTCTTTTTCTTTAACATGTGGAATTGATGATATTGAGTGTTGCTAGTGAAGAACCATAACTTATATGATACTAGTGTTAAGTTATAGAGGTAAAAATTAGATTACATGTATTTTTTTTTTTTTCTTTTGTATGATACGACATGTTTTATAGTGTTGAGTTTCTGGGACTCTACTATAATATAACAGTTTAAGATATTGATGCTTTAAAATTTAATGTTTCTGTTAAAACAAAGTTGTAATCTATAGTTTTTAATTAAGTCTCTCCGATAATTAGTAAAAACTAGTTAAATTTTACAATCAATCATTGTTTTAATTTTT
This sequence comes from Centruroides sculpturatus, assembly GCF_000671375.1. NCBI lineage: Eukaryota > Metazoa > Arthropoda > Arachnida > Scorpiones > Buthidae > Centruroides > Centruroides sculpturatus. The sequence goes on along the minus strand of NW_019384758.1, from coordinate 390,146 downwards.
ACAAATGTTGATGCTTTTTTGTGCATAAGATTCATTTCATCTAATTATCAGTTCTTATATCAATAATTTATTGCAGATATTTTTAATTATGAAGAGTCATTTTCTCATATATACTGTATTTAATCAGTTATTACTATAATTCTATCAGACTAACCAGATACTTTTCCATTTCCAATTTTCTTTAGTTCTGCCTTTACTTATATAATTTGGCTCTTTATACTTAGATGATAGTCTTTCTTTTGTTCAGATTTTCACAATTGTTTTACCATCTTACCAGAATATTTTAAAAATTTGTGTGTGTTTCTGTCTTTCTATATTTGACATCTCTTTCCAACTCTTTTATTCAAAATTACAATTGTAAAATAACTCCCAACTTTTAGTTCTTTAAATAACTTTTTTGAGATTGTCATTTAACTTCAAATGTTATCATCATTTAAAACAATTGAACAGATTTGAAAGAAGTTTGACTGATAGTCATTGTAATTGAAGATTTTGAGTAGTGATAAGATCTGATGACAATAGTAATTTTGTATCTTGTTTTCAAGATTGATGTCATCATCAACTTTAAAGTTTACAATAATTTTTAAAATTATTAAAAAAGACTTCCAAAAGTGGGAAGTTAATTCTACTATCTCAGTTTAGTTTGTTCTGTTTCTATAATTTGGGTTTGAAAATTTTTAAAAGATTTTGGATTTTTTTAAATCTTTAGTTTTATTTCTGCTTTGATAGTTCTTTGTTTTGAAAGCAGATTTTATCAGTATAAGCTTTTCATTTTTACCAGATTTTTCAATTTTTTTTACTTAAGTTTGAATGTTGTTTTAAAAATTTTAATTTTTTAAAATAACATTCAAACTTAAATTAAGAACTTAAAAATTAAATTATTAATTTTTAAATTCTTCCTATCCCTTATCATGTTTAAGGTTTCTTTATATAACTGGTATTAATTTGCTACATCTCATTATTTGAGAAATATTACTTGCTTTAAAAAGAATCATGATTCTAATTAGAAGGTCTTATTATAATATGCTATATTAATAATTAATGACATAATTAATATAAACACAAATAGTGTGGTTGAGATGATGGAGTGATCTCAATTTATTCTATCACCACTTATTATTTAGACCTTGTGGATGATTATTGCTTATAGAAAGATGTTTTATTTAATAACATACTTCATTTACAATTTGCATTTCATTCAAATTACTGGTTTGGCCCTCTTCAGCTGTAAATTAAACAGTTTACATATAAAAAATTTTTGTCGTCTTAATTTTTTTCATTAATAGTATAAAGTGGTTATAGAATAAATTGAGATCACCCCATGATCTCAACCACACTATTTGTGTTTATATTAAATATTACAAAAACACTCCTCTTTGTTTCACAATAATAATTCTTATTAGTAACTATCACTTATTAATTAATGACATGTTTAGAGAATTAAGATATTAATTAAAGGAAACTTTGCATTAACTTAATGAAGCATCTGTTTCATTTTCAAATGCCTTATGCCATGGAATAAATTTTTTTGAAAACACTATTGTAAAACAAAACAATTTTACATTTAATAAGACATGCTTTCTTATTGTTATTGCTTGAATTAAGCAAAGATGAATTGAACCTGTCATTTGTTTTGATAACAAGAAATTTTTAGTAATGATATTTTTGCAATTTTATGCTTCTGAATAATATGTTTATCATAGTTACTCTTACACAAATATAAGGTTTGACAAATTTGTAACAATAAATTGCAAATAAATGCATGATTTTTTAAGATGAGAATCTGTGAAGTACTAATGCCCTCTGATAATACAAAAAATATTATTTTTATTGTATATATCAGTGATTCTCATTCTGTTTGAGCTATGATGTACAGTGTACACAGTTTTTGGTGTCACATTGATGAATGAGTAGTCTCTGAGAACCACAAGTGATTTGGGTTTTGTATGGAGACTTTTATATCACCCTGTATTTTATATTTTTAGTAACATTATGAATAATGAATAATATTAATGATAAGCAATTGAAAATTATCTACTGTAATAATATTTTTGAATTATAACAATCAATAAAAATATTTTTGGCTTACAAAATCATTAGATGGAAACAACTGTAATATAACTTTATCACCTGCAAATCAAGAAAAAGAATAATTATATATGAATAACATGGATAAATATGGTATATTTATTGAAATCTCAATTGAAACTAAATGTTAAAAAAATTATTATATCACATTTCATATTGAAAAATGCATTATTTATTAAATATAAAAATAAAAAAAAGTAATTAAGTATTTTTAGTCTAAAATTTGTTGTTTGAATAAAATGCACATTATATTTTTTATAGGCAAATTTTAGGAAAAATTTACATATACAGTATATAGTGAACAATATATAATTCCTGATTTTACTTTCCTATGTTTTACATGTAGCTACACTTCATTAGACTTTGATTCACATTGTTTTGTATTCATTTGTATGTTTTATTGTAAAATTTTAAAAGAAGCATCAGTTTGTTTTTGTTAAGTATGTCATCAATATCTTTAATTGTGCACTGCACATACAGACTTTCCATTAAAAAAAATATTGAGTTTGCTGGAAAATTTAAAATATTTGAGCTTTTGTTAATTTCAAAAGACTTATGGTCTTAGAATTTGATTGAGGCGAATTGTAAGCTGATGTCCTAGTTCAAGATGAAAGCATTTCTTCATAATCAATTAAAGATTTGGCTTTCTGAATTTGTAATGAATATTTAATTTTTATCTAGTTTTTAATTCTGTAATGCCACACTATAACATTTTAGGCTTTATTTGTACTTTGTGTTATTTTGTTCTGTTTCTTTCTTAGACCTATGAACAAAGCAAATATTTTTAAATTAATATTGCAGGAAGCTTTTTTCACTTTTTTAATATAACTTTTATTTAGAGATAGACTTATATATAAGCATAAAAAATTAGAATAAAATAACTAATATTTAATGGTAGTTAATCATTTTTTAAAATTATCTGTAAAAAGTAGATTCCATATTATTTTATATTAAATATTTATTTTTAAGAATTTAATGATTTAAGCCTTAATAAGATGCTAGTGAGGATGATACCATTGGTGATTTGAAGAAATTAATAGCTGCTCAAACAGGTACTAGATGGGATAAAATTGTATTAAAAAAGTGGTAAGTACTCAGTTTTTATTTCTGTATTGGTAAGATTATACATAAACAATATTGGAGATTTAAAATTTTTTGTTTAAAAGATACAAAAATTTTAAACATGCTATTTAATATTGAAGTATAGATTTAGAAAGTAATTTTTTTAGAACATGTATTAGTTCCATCAAATTTCATATATTTGGGTTTATAGTACCATTGTACCAACTTTATGAAATTTGATCTGTTAGTTAATTAATTAATGCTTCTATTTCTTTAAATATTATTTTATTAATATTAGTCTATTGCGACTATAATCTATTAGTAGGACTTATTATATGGATTTAACTTGTGGATGAAATTAGAGAGATTGAATCAGTATCTGATTCAATCTCTAATTTTGTCCACAAGTTAAATCCCATTAACAGATTATAGATTAATATTAATAAAATAATAATTATCTGTTAGTCTTGTTAAGTATAACATCAAATGTAATGTTAAGTGGGAATTTCTTAAATAATTGTAATAAGTTAAAAGGATTGAAAAGAGGCAGAAAAGTATGAAATGTAAATTCCTATTAATTTACCCAGTAAAAAATCATCTTGAGTTGAGAGTGATTTCCTAAATAAGAGAACTTATACATAAGTTTTAAAAAACATAAGAGAAAAGAAAGTAAATGAATAAAAATGAATCTTTGTAAGTATTTCTATATTCCTTGTGAAATACTAGCTTGAAATTAGAACATCTAAACTTAATTTACAGTGTATTTGGAGTTTACAGAGTTACAGATTTTCAACATGAGTAAAATGCTAATTTACTCGTGTTGAAAATCCGAATGGGGTCCAGCCCAGTTAGTCTGGATTTTTTCAACAGTGTATTGAATTACTTTTTCATCTACTTGCATAATCTAATTTAATAAAACTATAATTAGTGGAAATTATAGTTTTATTAAATTAGATTATGCAAAATATGATATGATATTTTATGATATTAAAAAGACCTGTGAAAACATTTGAAAATAGTGTAACTTGGAAGATTTATTTATTATTAATATTAATAAATAAATTAATAGTAAGTCATCCAGTATTATTTACCAGCTACTGCTAAACCTTTAATAACAGTCAGGATATAATTGAAATAAAAAATACCAGTAATTTAAACTCTATTGTGAGTAAATTACAGTTAAAATGATTAACTTCATTAAAAGAAAGTTGCATTTTTAATGAATAGAAAGATAATCTATACTAATATTATAAAGATGTAATGTTTGTAAGTTTGTTTGCAGCAGATAATCTCCAAAACTACTCATCTGATTTCAAAAATTCTTTGATCAATATTTAGAATGGAACATCAGGGTGGACATAGGCTGTATATTATTCCGTTAAACATTCATATAAATTAAAATATATAATCTAGGTTAAGGCTTTTATGCAACAGATGGCATACGAGTACGACGCCCTAAGTTTGCTTTTCTGTGAAGCATTATGCTTTTCTGTGAAAATGAACTAAAGCAGATCTATCTATCTATATAAATAAAAATGTAATGTTCATTTGTTCATAACAATTCCTTTGAAATTTTGACACAATGCTGCATTCGAATACACACGTGCTTTTATATAATATACATGTCGAAATTCAACCCCACTGAAGGGAGATGGACAGGATTAAGGCTTACTGTAAAATACTCTGCTTCTATTTATACTATTTTAGATGCGGTTTTTTGTGTTTTTGATTGCGTTTTAATAGGGTACATCAACAGAATATACACTATAAAGGGATTTTTCGATATTCCCCCCGTGGGGGAAAGGACAGGATTAAGGCTTACCGTGAAGAACTTGGCTTCTATTATACTATTTCAGATGCGGTTTTTTGCATTTTTGATTGCGTTTTAATAGGGTACGTCAAGAAAATGTACACTAAGGGATTTTTCGAAAAATCCCCCCCATGGGGGAAGTGTTATACATTTATAATAGATACATTTTGAGCCACAACAATGTGTGGTGGGGTCTGCTAGTTATTCTATAAACCAACAACAGATCAGACCAATATAAGAGTATAATTTTTAATGTATTATGCTGTTATAAATTTTTGAGGATATAAAAAGGTCAAAAAAGGAAAAGAGAAAATAACAATATTAAAAAAAATGCTTATGTTAAAAAGAAACAAAGATTTATTGTAAAAAGGGAAAAAAATAATTGTTGGGTGATAGTATGTAAACTAACATCTCAACCACACTGAAGGAAGAGTGTAGGAATAAAAAAAAAACTAAGGTTAAAATAAATATTTGAGAATTTTTTAAATGAATTCTCATAAAAATGAATTTTACAAATTGTATATAATTGTAAAATTCATTTGTTTCAAGATACTTGATATTTCATTTTTGACAATTTTGGTTGTTTTGAGAAATCCGTGTTTACTTCTCTTTATATTTTATTTTATAATAGAAAAGAATTGTTTAAGTTTTTGGTGTTCACCCCTCATCTCTAACTGCCCATTATGGGTCTAGTCAATGCTCAAGAGTAATATTCACGAAGCAGAAAAAAGTTTTAAAAATTTTGAATTTATTTCTGAAATTTCTGGAAGAAAAATTGATGTTGTGAATGAGACTCAAATCAGCAAATCCTGCATAATGGGCAGACAGAGTACCAGTTGAGTACCAGAACCTTTCTACTCAACTTTTACTTTCAGATATATATTAATTTGTAATTATATAACCATATTGGTTAACTGTCACCATGCTGACTATTCAATGTTTCTGTGCCCTCAATAACTCTCAGCCCTCTGTAGCTTTATCCAAGCATGATATTTTTGATGATAATTGATTAATATTTGATTGGTACTTTGATTGCTTGTTGTTCTCTCTTTTGGTTGCATGTTCTTTGGAATTAAGCACAAAATTGTTAGAGAACTTATCATACAGGAATACTATTTTTACTTACTGTAAATAAAGATATTAGGATGTTGAGCCTGGATATAAAAAATATGTACCCTTCTATACATAAAAAGTTCATAATAGATACATTACATAGTTTAGGATGTGACAATGGATAACTCAAATTGTTTTAGATAATAATTATTTTATTTGTAATGGGAAATTTTTTAAACAATTAGAAGGCATCTTTATAGGCTCCTTCATGATAGAAATTGACAACGTTATTAAAAACCTTTGCTGTGTAATTTTTTACAATTGTTAAGTTGACAACTGCTTTGTTGTTTACAACACAAACTTAATCGATTCTGAAATGATACTTCACTATGCCAATAATATCCAAGATAATACATGCTTTGAAATAGAAAATGAAAATAATGGTGTGCTGACCTTTTTAGATATCATAGTTTAAAGATTTGACAATTTTATCACTTTCAGAAAGTACATAAAGCCCTGTGAAGTTGGAAAGCTATTTCAACAATTGCTATTCCAGTATGTATGCCTATGTACATAAAAAAGAATATATTTAAGTTGAAGCGAGAGTGGGAAGTCCACTCCAGCACGGGAACTTCGTAAGTTCAGTTCGACATGACTGGATATACATCACTCTCGTTTAAGTTAGACTTGGGAATTTTTTTGTTCAACAATAAATGTGAATTCTTCTTCATGGAAAAATAAGACATCCCTTGAAAATAAGACCTAGCGCATCTTTGAGAGCAAAAATTAATATAAGACACTGTCTTATTTTCAGGGAAACACTGTAGAAAAATAGATAATCAAACATCCTTACTACACCTGATACGTTTTAAACTTATACATCAACCAAAGCCGAATATTATCAGGCCAGAAACGGCTATAATACTAATAATTTAATAGACAGTTTGACATTAGAGTTAGGCGTTAGGCACCATCTCTTAATACATTTAATAATTATAATTTAATTAAATTTAAATAATAATTTTAGAATTACTGGAAGAAAAGAATTGGCCCAAAGCGGGACTCGAACCCACAACTCCTGCTTATCGTGCAGATGTGTTGCCAATTATGCTACCCGGATCTTTGGTCTGATCTCCTCTTCCAGCAAATATAAGCTAACAATATAATCATTTCCAGCATATATCATTAGCTTATATATGCTGGAAGAGGAGATTGGATTGAAGGTCCAGGTAGCATAATTGGCAACGCATCTGCACGATAAGCAGGAGTTGAGGGTTTGAGTCCCACTTCGGGCCGATTCTTTTCTTCCAGTAATTCTAAAATTATTATTTAAATTTAATTAAATTATAATTATTAAATGTATCAAGAGATGGTGCCTAACGCCTAACTCTAATGTCAAACTGTCTATTAAATTATTAGTATTATAGCCGTTTCTGGCCTGATAATATTCGGCTTTGGTTGATGTATAAGTTTAAAACGTATCAGGTGTAGTAAGGATGTTTGATTATCTATTTTTCTACAGTGTTTCCCTGAAAATAAGACAGTGTCTTATATTAATTTTTGCTCTCAAAGATGCGCTAGGTCTTATTTTCAAGGGATGTCTTATTTTTCCATGAAGAAGAATTCACATTTATTGTTGAACAAAAAAATTCCCAAGTCTAACTTAAACGAGAGTGATGTATATCCAGTCATGTCGAACTGAACTTACGAAGTTCCCGTGCTGGAGTGGACTTCCCACTCTCGCTTCAACTTAAATATATTCTTTTTTATGTACATAGGCATACATACTGGAATAGCAATTGTTGAAATAGCTTTCCAACTTCACAGGGCTTTATGTACTTTCTGAAAGTGATAAAATTGTCAAATCTTTAAACTATGATATCTAAAAAGGTCAGCACACCATTATTTTCATTTTCTATTTCAAAGCATGTATTATCTTGGATATTATTGGCATAGTGAAGTATCATTTCAGAATCGATTAAGTTTGTGTTGTAAACAACAAAGCAGTTGTCAACTTAACAATTGTAAAAAATTACACAGCAAAGGTTTTTAATAACGTTGTCAATTTCTATCATGAAGGAGCCTATAAAGATGCCTTCTAATTGTTTAAAAAATTTCCCATTACAAATAAAATAATTATTATCTAAAACAATTTGAGTTATCCATTGTCACATCCTAAACTATGTAATGTATCTATTATGAACTTTTTATGTATAGAAGGGTACATATTTTTTATATCCAGGCTCAACATCCTAATATCTTTATTTACAGTAAGTAAAAATAGTATTCCTGTATGATAAGTTCTCTAACAATTTTGTGCTTAATTCCAAAGAACATGCAACCAAAAGAGAGAACAACAAGCAATCAAAGTACCAATCAAATATTAATCAATTATCATCAAAAATATCATGCTTGGATAAAGCTACAGAGGGCTGAGAGTTATTGAGGGCACAGAAACATTGAATAGTCAGCATGGTGACAGTTAACCAATATGGTTATATAATTACAAATTAATATATATCTGAAAGTAAAAGTTGAGTAGAAAGGTTCTGGTACTCAACTGGTACTCTGTCTGCCCATTATGCAGGATTTGCTGATTTGAGTCTCATTCACAACATCAATTTTTCTTCCAGAAATTTCAGAAATAAATTCAAAATTTTTAAAACTTTTTTCTGCTTCGTGAATATTACTCTTGAGCATTGACTAGACCCATAATGGGCAGTTAGAGATGAGGGGTGAACACCAAAAACTTAAACAATTCTTTTCTATTATAAAATAAAATATAAAGAGAAGTAAACACGGATTTCTCAAAACAACCAAAATTGTCAAAAATGAAATATCAAGTATCTTGAAACAAATGAATTTTACAATTATATACAATTTGTAAAATTCATTTTTATGAGAATTCATTTAAAAAATTCTCAAATATTTATTTTAACCTTAGTTTTTTTTTTATTCCTACACTCTTCCTTCAGTGTGGTTGAGATGTTAGTTTACATACTATCACCCAACAATTATTTTTTTCCCTTTTTACAATAAATCTTTGTTTCTTTTTAACATAAGCATTTTTTTTAATATTGTTATTTTCTCTTTTCCTTTTTTGACCTTTTTATATCCTCAAAAATTTATAACAGCATAATACATTAAAAATTATACTCTTATATTGGTCTGATCTGTTGTTGGTTTATAGAATAACTAGCAGACCCCACCACACATTGTTGTGGCTCAAAATGTATCTATTATAAATGTATAACACTTCCCCCATGGGGGGGATTTTTCGAAAAATCCCTTAGTGTACATTTTCTTGACGTACCCTATTAAAACGCAATCAAAAATGCAAAAAACCGCATCTGAAATAGTATAATAGAAGCCAAGTTCTTCACGGTAAGCCTTAATCCTGTCCTTTCCCCCACGGGGGGAATATCGAAAAATCCCTTTATAGTGTATATTCTGTTGATGTACCCTATTAAAACGCAATCAAAAACACAAAAAACCGCATCTAAAATAGTATANCCTATTTTATCCCCTTAGGGGTGGAATTTATCAAAATCCTTTCTTAGGGGATGCCTACGTCATAGTAGCTTTATGCATGCAAAGTCTCAGCCCGATCGGTTTAAAATTGACAAAGTTTCATACAAACTTTCATCCCCTATTTTATCCCCTTGGGGGTAGAATTGATCAAAATCCTTTCTTAGCGGATGCCTACATCATAACATCTACCTGCATGCCAAATTTCAGCCCGATCCGTCCAGTGGTTTGGGCTGTGCGTTGATAGATCACTATGTCAGTCACCTTTGAGTTTTATATATATAGATATGCTTTTGAAAAGTTAAAAATGTGAATATCAAATTTTAATAACAAATGCCTGTACAGTACATTTGTAATTATATAAATTATTGTCAGTAAAAAAATTATACTCCCAGAAAATAAAAATAAATAAACTCAATTTTTGACATTGCATTCCTTTTATAATATTATCATATCAGCTTTTATGGTACTAGTCTTAATTCTAAGAATGTTAGTTAAATGGGTATCACTAAATTTATTTCTTTCAGCAGTTTTGATGTTTTTCATGCACGAAAAGAATTATTCACAACAGTATGTCCTACTATATTTTTAAAACTTGCCAGGACAAATTTAGTTTTACAAAAATTTTTATTAAACAATTTTCTTAGTAGACTATACATAAGATTGAGTCAATTTCATTCGGTCCTTTCACTCACTCCTGAGTAATAACTCTCTGGTCGACCTTTTATTGTAGGCTACTCATCCTTCTCCAAATACAAAAAAGTTAAAAATAATATTCTAGCAGTGGCACAATGATAAAAAATTAATACGTTTTAAAAAAATTGGCATGACGAATTTAGTTTACAAAAATTTTTAAAAAAACATTTTCTTAGTAGATTATACATACAGGAAAAAAAAAGAGATGTACTACCCCATATGCATAGCAGTTTTCTAAAACCAATTACATCATTATGACATCAAAGTGTATCCAGTGAAATGAGAATAATTTTTATGACATACTTTACTAAAATAAATTAAAATGTATCTAAAGAATGTGTAGTGTGCAGTAAGCTGTGGGCCACAGTGCAGGCTACAGGTTGGACATCCTTGGTCTAACCAGTAAATCAAAGAAATCGTTTCATGAGGTGAGCTTATGTTATTTATTATCTCAAACAAGACAGCAGCATCTATTATATTCTCAATAGTAACTATTTTTAGTGATTACATTGATATAAATACACAGGAAAAGGAGAAGCAATGCAGAAATAATAATAGCTTTCGATCCATAAATGGTGCACACATTTGTATATATATTAAAAGCAAAATGTTCTATCTCCACCAAAACTGAAACCAACACTTTACAAAGAAACAGTGTGTAAGTAAGTCACACTAGGTTGCCTATGGGGTCTAAATTTGTTCCTTGAAATGACCACCTATTAACTTCCTCTTTGGACTTGGCATGAATTCATGGAAAGGGTTAATAAAGAGGAAGGAAACTCTTTGCTTAGGGAAAGGAGAGAGAAAAAGACTTCACTCTTGACTCAGACTTGGAATTGAATAGACAACTATTCATTTGCTTCCATAACTACTATTCTTTAAGTTTGATTTTTGAATAATAACCTTGATTATGTACAGAATATAGATATACAGAATTAGTTTTAGTTTTTATATTATTTTTAATAATTTTTATCTGTATATGTATGGTATTAAAAGCAAAATATTCAGTCACTGCCACACAAATAATGTGAATTTAAAAATTAATTTTAATTTACAATTTGAAATTTTCAAAACATTTAATTTTATTTTATTTTCAATTTAGGTTCAGTTTTGATATAAAGGCCAGAGTTTTAATTATTATATTATTTTTAGTTTTATTTAACTGGCTACCTCGTAAGCACTTATGACAGTGATCACATTTTTCATAAATCTATTTTGATCACAGTTTCAGCATCACCTTCAACACTGTGACTCTCTAAATGTTAAATTAATTAAGCACACTTCCTTGATACTTAGGAATTTTTCTCTATCAGTCAGAAGCTCAGAAGAACACCATGAGTATCAAATCGTAGGTTTGAAAATGTCATCAGCTAATTGAAAGTGCAAGAGAGATTGCAACTTGATCACACCTTTGTGTGTATTCCAATTATCATTGTTGTGTACTCCTTTGACATTGAGGAAGGATTTAGGCCTGTAAAGATTTCTCTGGCAAGTATTTTAACTGTTGATGAAAGATGATGTCAAGAGGCTGCATCAGAGAAGTACAGTTTTCTAGTATGATTTTTAAAATAATTTATGGTGCATTGGCAGCTTGATCAAAGAAATATGAGTCCATATTGTGTGTGTGTGTGTATGTGTGCACCTAAATCTGTCACAAGAAGGAAACTTCTTTACATTTGGGACTATTTGTCTTTCCAAAAACAATTCATTTAAAGACTTGCTCATTTTGCCTGATATGCTATAAGTGACAGTGATGTTAGGTGTGAAACTGTCAATCTCTGCTTGCACTTTTGGCTCAAAGCCCCCATGTTCTTGTAATCATAAGAAAATGTTGCCAATGATATCACCATTCCTATTCATATAATAACAATGTACAGTGTAGCTGTGTGATGTCAGATATTTTGGTGATTGAGTATACCCAAAAATAGATTTTTTACCATTAGCTGTATTATTTTTAGACTACCAATATTATAGTGATTCTTAAAATGATGCAACCATAAATTGCTAGCTTTGAAGTTTAAGTTAAAATTGTCAATTTCTATTTACTTTTGCATAGCAGAAGCTTTAAAATGAAATGTATACAATATTTTGAAACCTGCCTTTTCTGCTATGACCTTCTGTATAATAGGGCAATTAATTTAACAATATTTCTCTGTGTTACCTATTTGGAATGTGTGCACCTAATTTTACCAGCAGTGCAGTGTTCTTTTGACTGGCACCTCTGGACACCCTGACTTCAGAGTTTGCGAATTTCAGTTAGGATTTTGGTCTGCTTTCAGCATGAGTCTACCTTGCAAACTTTAGTGTAGCCCAAAGTTTATTACAAAGCCAAGGAAGAACCTGTGAATTAATTCCTCTGACCATAGCAGTGGTTAAAGGGTGTCAACAGAAAGAATTATGTATACAATTTGTTTTTACAAACATTTCTAGTGAACATTCTCCATATCCTGTGTTTCCATATCCAGAAAGGACAAGAAGTTGGTGACAAATTACTTGAACAATTTAAATCTTAGACTTTTGTCTTTAACAAAGACAAAAGGTTTGTGCGGTGCAAAAATAATGATTTCCTGTGTAGGGCTAATGACTTCCTACTACAGTTGGGATTGGTTTTGCTAACATAAGATCCAACTCCAGCGGTTTTGAGAAAAGTAAAGAAGATTATCACTATGCCAGGAGTAATATCAGCATTATCTGGACCCCTGGCAACATAGTGTTTCCCAGATTGTTTTTTGAAGTAAAGATACACAAATCTGCTTGGATCCTTCATCCTTTGGTGAACAAATGTTCCCATTCATCCTATTTTTTAGAAAAGGCTCTTGCTAAGAAAATCACTGAGCTAGTTCCTAGCTCAAATCTTGTTGTTTCTTCTGCTCTTGAGGCAAAGTCTCTTTTAACTAGTATTATTGTGGCTTTTTTCTCACAGAACCACCTCCATACATAAGAAACATTAGCAGCATCCTTTATGTTAATACAGTTGCTGGCCAGTCTGGCTTTGCAAATTTCTAAAGCTTCTGGGTTGCAAAGGTGCTCAACTTAACGTGACATTTTTAATAATTTGCTATGAGAAAAAACAAGAGCAACATTAGATGCTTATTCCACACCATTAAGTACATCTTATTATTTATTTGTTGTGATATAAAGATATTTTTATTACTATAGTAGCACATTCGGCTAAAAAATTATCTTCTAGTTTAAATTTTTCAGAATTTTAAGATAATTTAAACATAATGTTTGACACATTCCATATTCGAATTGTACTGGTCAAAAGCCTGAGGAAGACCATGAATATGGTCGAAAACGTTAGTTTTATTTAATTTTTATCATTACTGGGATATACAGTAGACCCGTATAACATGGTAGATATGTTCCGTATTATATGAATTCCGTGTTGTATGAGTCACTTAAATACATGAGGCAATCACAGCCCAGCACTTGTGCAGTTTAGGGGCTATGGCTGTTTGAAAGGTTTTCTTCCATAAAATTAATCAATTCTAGACTAATTTGACTTGAACATTTCCAAATACATATAATTTTTTGGGAATATTCCATATAAACTATGCTATAAACAAAAAATTGTAGGAATACTTACCGAGTGCGCACTGTTCAAAGACGCCATTGCTTAAGCTTGTTTTTGTTGCGGAGCGGCTCATCAAATGGCGGACGCGTTTCCTGATAAGTTATTTTGATGACTAAAGACAAAATTTTAGATAACGTAAAAATTATAAAATTTCAGTATTAGAGTTACAGTACCTAATTTATATACTGTACAGACGATAGTAAACTTAACTTTCCCGCCTAAACTCTCTGTATATATGCATGGCGCTGGATGACAGCAAGTAGTTTGGCTGCTCATCCACTATTGGTCCAGATTCGACCAATCCTGTTGTGACATGACAATCAGTCTCATTCTTTTACCATGTTATACGAGTCTCTCTTAGTGTGTTATATGAACATGATCACAGTTTTTTGCCGTGTTATACGAATCCATGTTATATGAACCCATGTTATAGGGGGGTCTACTGTAATAAGGTCTTGTCTGATAATTAGCCTTCCCAGTGATTCTGAGAGAAGTTGTTTTTTACATACTATAACAAAATTAACAGAATGTAAACAATAAATAACTGTGCATATGTATATATAAAATAAAATCTTAATATTTCAACAAATATAACTAATATAAATTTAATGTGTATCATTATCTATGCAGTATATCTAATACATAAATAATACTACATAAGAACATAAGAATACTGTATAGATAGCAATGCTCATTAAATTTATATTCATAAGGAATCACGCACACGTCTCCAACCAAGTTTTGGCANACGTCGTTCCCGATTATACGTCGTTTGTCAAAAAAGTATATGGAAAAATAAAAATCAAGTTTAAGTCATTTTATTCGACTTTACGTCTGTCCGCCACAAATATTGAAGTCGTAATATCACTAGAAGAACGTTTAAAGCACATAAAAGCATATTAAAATATATACAAGTATGTACTGTATTTACAGTACATGCATTCGTAAATTTAGATTACTTTTTTTTGGTACTATATTAAAAACTAAAATTTATTTGTTTGTAAGCTTAAAATAGATCCTTATTAACCATATATTATTAATACTGCATTAATAAATAAAATACAGAACCGGGAATGGTAATTTATTGTTTAGCCTATTGATAAGTAGATTCGGAGACAAGTAAATTCGACTTACGTCGTTTTTTGACTTACGTCGTTCTCCTGGAACCAATTACCGACGTAAGGCGAGGTATACCTGTAATTATATACTACTGATTTACTTTCTAGTATTTTCATAAATTTGGAAATATTCTGATACAGTTTTATCAATTTTTTTATCTATAGACCCTTGTAAATTTATATCATTTATCAATATATCTGCTAATTTATTAAGTTTTCATGAAAATGCTAAGAACAACTCAAATTATCATATTAAGGCATCAGTACATAACATATTTCTGTTTATAGGACTTTTAAGTATATTTTTTTCATTACAGTCATCATCGTTATCACAATTTATCTTTATTAGTACTCTTATTTAATTATAAATTATTTTATCATTATAAGAACATTAACCTTAACACAGTTTCAGATGAAATTCATGATGGCATGAATTTGGAATTATACTACCAATAACATCTTGTGTTTCTAACTCTGTAAATAAATATATATTGGAGTTTGTATTATTGTAAATTCGGATTTTCGAACAGCTGCACAGTCGCATTTTAAATAGTCTCCGGTTACGTCAACAAAAATATTTGTCTCGTAACTGTGTACTTTTCTTTATTTGAATAATAAAATTAAAGAATTCTATTTAGAAATTGCAGAGTTCATTAAAAAATTTATCTTAAATTTGTCTTTGAGCTACCAGTATATTTTTATTCCATAAATACAAGAGTGAGTTTGTTGTTGTAATTAAGGAATTTATACACTTATTTTTTATATTTTTTTAATGATAAAATTATATAAAAAGTTCACAATTTGTATTAAAAGTCGTGTTTAATAAGATTTTAATCCTTTAAAATTTTTATTAAGAACTCTGTCTTCCTCCTCCTCCCCTTCCATCTTATCCCAAAATTTTTGGATTGACTATATTGGTGAGTTGTTGCATCTCTTTTTTTTTCTCGTACATCTTCACATGCCAATTCAAGAAATAACATGAGATTATTTTATTTCTTTTTTTATTACTCCATCTCAATCTCTGTCTTTTCCTTGATCTCTTCTTTACTGCCTGTTTTCTGTACTTGTCCTCCTCTCTTCCTCCACCTTCAATATTAGCAATACCAATTTCTGTGGATTTGCTGCTTTATCCTAATTTGGTTTCATTTTATAGTTGGATGTCTGTCACAATCCCTCTTTTTGATCTGAATTTCAGGCCAGCTAGACTCTTCAGATTGTGGGATAAGACATTCTCATCCACAGCATGGTACCTATCAACTCTGTCTCTTCTCTAACTGAAGCACAGTCCTGAACCTCACTACTTTAGTGTTGTGATAAGAACTGATGTGTTCATCAAAGACTAACTGTTACCTCTACCAATTAGCTGTTTCTCTGTTTATCTGAAATTAATAACTATTAAATCTAAAAAGGAATTAAATAAATTTTAATCAAAATCAAAGATGATTATAAATACATATATTTATATATAAATTAACAAGATTAAATAACAATATTGATCACAGATGAAAAGAAAAGTTTTATGAGTGCTCTGGCAGTTTCTAGTTTTTAGACAAATCTTCACTAACTATGAATTTTTGGCTTCTTATGTGACAAATCATTCTGGGTAATTGGTTCATGATCAAAAGATAAATCAATTTGTTACGACTAAACATAAGGAAAGAATCATCTGCACCAGTATTAAGTAACTGGGTTTGAGTTAGTTTATTCTGAACAAAAAGGTTTCTGGGTGAAGTTTAATAGAATAAGACATATCTATTTAAAGTAAGAATCTTTTGGTTATTCAAATTATCATCAAATATGTACTTTATTTGGAAATTTACAATTAAAAAAGTATACTATAGGCTTAAAACGAACACATGATGTTTACTTATACACTAATTTTATATATAGTTAAATTTCTAATACTTTAATTTGAAGAATTTTATAAATAATGAATACTTACTTTTGCATTATTTAAAACTGTATTAAACAGAACAGAATTAAGAAAAGTTTACATTTATTCAGGTGTGTGTGTGTTATATAATAAAACTAATAAATTTTAAAAGAAGAGAGTAAAAAAAATAGCCATTTAGTAAGTTTAAACACAAGTTGGCAAGGTGTTTTATATTGTGTTCACTCACTTCACTTGAGTGTATCAAGGTTTTCTATTTATGTCTGAGGACTCCAAGCAAAATTTCACGCATTTTCACTTTACCTTAACATGTATTTTTTAAAGCAAATACACTGAAATAATTAAATACATTATATTAATTACATTAATTAATCATTAATAATAAAATCTATCAAAAAATTTGAATAAAAATAAGTGAATATGATGCATAAAAGTAAACTGTTCGGAGAGTTTGATTTATGTTTAATTTTAAGGAGAAGATTCGTTCTGGCATCGAAATTGGTTGTGTCCAGAAAGTTTTTGAAAAGAGAAAGTGGGAATGAATCCAAATTAGAACCACAAATAGGGAACGTTGACCTAATTGACTAGAGAATCAGGTCAAAGACGAAGAACCGTCGGAGTACCCTCCATTTTGCATCCATGATCAGAAGAGTCATCTCTATTGCTGATCATTTACGTAAGGAATATTTAGAAAATACATGCAAAGTGAATAAGTGGTGAGTTCCAGTTCCTATTTGAAAGATTTTAAATATTTATCGTTGCTAATTATAGTTCAGGATCTCACAGATGCTCTTGAGCTAGTTTAAGACCTTGCGGATAAATTGCTCTTGAGCTTCCAGATCTTATACTATAGATGAGCCGCTCTTAAGCTTCCAGCGTCTTATAATAATATAAATTTCTGTTGATTTATCGTTTTCTTTTCCTAAAACTAAGAATTTTACGAGCTTAAGATTTATTTATTTATAAAATAAGGTAGTCAACCTAAAATTTGCATAAATTAAACCCTAATTTCTTTATTTAACTATGATACTGATCCAAAGAAATTAATTCTTTGATAACTTTACATATCCACTCATTTTCTTGTAATTTTACAGTAGGAAATTAATATTTAAAAAAGCATCCGAAATACGTTTTAGATTTCTTGATCATGTAATTTATTTCAAAGCAACATTTTTCGAAATTAATATTTTTATAGGCTCCTTCAATGTGCCGTTATACGTTCGAATTTTAAGAGTTCGCGAGCTACTGGTTAATTAATAGTGTTTTTAAAATGTCGCAAATTTAGTAGGGCGAATATAGTAAAACTCGATCTCTTTTGTGAACTCCACAACAAAAGAAGGGGACAAGAGATGACTTTATTTATAAAAACTCTATAGCATACCGGTGTCGCATCCAAAGTACTCCATCACGTCTAGACAGAATCAACAGAACAAGCAGACCGCTTGTCACCTTTAGTGAGAAAGTCCATTCGGAATTTTATTTAGAGCCTATCCTAAATTGACTCTTTTACTTCTCAACTCATTTATATTGTTTAAAACACCGTCGAAGGATCGATTCATTTATCAAGGATACAGTAAAGGAATCGCAGATATGCAGAAAAGAAGGGCCAAACAAACCTCAAGGACTTCTTCAAAGCATTTTTATTGGGTTCATCCGCGTGTGCTGGGAATGAATCAGTATCATTTCAGGTACATAACAATGCTTTCATTGTTAATTAATTACAATCAGGTTTCTACTTACACTTTATATAACTCAATTAAAGTGATGTTTCGATATAAGGAATAAGACAAAAATCCTTAAACATTAGGATAAATGGTTATAGACATATCGAGGTTTTAACCGCAATTTAACAGATTTTTTTCGATAAGTTTAGCGATTCACAACAAAAATTTATATATTTATTGATTCACGAGTGTTTCGTAAATCAATAAATATATAAACTTTTGTTGTAAATCGCTAAATTGATCGAAAAAATCGCAATTCCTTCCTTTAAATCGACCATTTTTGCCAATTTTCTTTCATTTTTATAAGTAAAAAGTCTTCGTAATTTTCTCGAAATCTTGGAAATTGGCCAAAATTGGAGTGCAATTTACACACCTGAATGCACTAAATTATAATTCGAAGTTGTAAATTCGTCTTCTGAAGCAATTAGTGTCCCCATTAAGAGACATGTTCTTATAAACTAACGAGATGTGTCATGTGTGCCTTTTATAAGAAACTATACTTTATCATTCAAAAACTGATATTATTTATAGAAAAAATTAATTTATTAAATTTAACATATTAAAAAAGGCTCTTTTATTGCTCTTTTAAGGCGCTAAATATCTCTAAGTTCTAATTTATATCCCACATTAATATAGCGAATAAAGGATGAGCAGAGCTTATTGTGTAACTAACAATTGTGCAACAGCATCCCTTCGACTCCACGACCTCATTCATAAATTAGGAAATAATTAATTTCTCGACAATAAAAATTACAGTTTAACAAGTGAAAATTATATGATTCCATTCGAGAAATTCGTCATTGTTGTCACGAACGCATCGCAGTTAAGTGGGGAGGTTCTTTAAAAACAGCAGCAGCACGTGGGTAGCTTGGTGGATACGCTCGAAAGAAGAGTATATTAGAGGCCCTCCGAAGGGTGAAAGTTGCTTTAGTTAAGAATTAAATGGTGCAAAAGTATCTAAACAACTCAAAAATATGCTAATAAAAGTATAGACTTTCACACAAAACGGTAGAAGGGTGCATTTTTGTAACGTAACGAGTAGGGGAGCGGAACGACAAAGAAGCCAAATTTAAATGGACAAAGGCATGGTGTGTGTGTGAGTGCGTGTGTGGAATAGCGAGCATGCGCGCTAGACGGGAGGATCGTCTCGATTCACCACACACTAGCATTAGGCGATCAGAAGCGGGCGGGTTACGTTCTCCGTTGGGTGACGATGCGGTCTCTAGACACCCCCTCGTCACATCTTTAACGAGATGTAGAACGTTATCGGTATCAACACCCTCTCCACCTCATCCATGGCTACCTTCCCGCGGACTAGGAATTCGCGGAGTGTGAGTCCACCCAAGAGGAAACCTAAACTGGATGCTGCGGCTCTTCCTTTTCGGAGGTAAGTCGCCATTTTGGATGATGTAGGGATGCTGGGGTTGCCGCCGAATTCTAAGCTTCCCAACTATTATCAATTTTCCTATCTTTACAATTATAAGACTATACTTAACCGTTCCTCCTTCCTTCATCCCTAACCCACTGTAACCCTATTAAACTACCCTAATTGAGGTTACGTATAGAAAATGAGACGTATGTTTACTACAAAGTGCTGTGTTTAAAACTTGATAAACATCCAGACATCGATCGGGTAACCTTACGCGTGACGTCAGATATGATACACGAATTACGTCAAACATAATTCATTTTTATTTGTTAACGCGAATGTTTTCGATCGAGTTCTAGGTCTTAACTCGGATTTTAAAAAGTGTGTGCTACTCCGTGACGTCAGAAGATTGGTCCGTGACAAAGGAGTTGCTTGTGCAGCGCAGCTATAAGTAGAGATGCTGAAAGATTAGGTTTCGTCAGCCTTAGTTGTCGTGTTTTTTCTAATAACCTCTAACCACTAACATTAACACTACACTGCCGTAACGCCTACGTGCTGTATACGTTGCGTAAATTCGTATAAATAAAATTTAAAAAGAAAAAAAGGCAATTTTCGATTCAAAAAACAATTTATTTTTTGTATAAAGCGTTGTAGCGTGTTTCTTTTTACCTCCTCGCGTGTTTTATGATTTTATACTAGCTCCACTACCGAATTTATGTCTACGAAGATGGTGTGTACTCGAAAGATGCTCTTGCACGAGTACTTCTATCGAAGTAAAGTGGAGCGAGATAAGAGAAGATAATGAAGAGAAGGGATTTTAAGAGGTTGAAACGATGGAAACGTACCAAATTTCAATTTTCTGTCCCACTTGTCATTGTAGTCATTGTGTCTATGAAATCGGGGATGATGAATTACTCCATCATGACTCAGAACAGTGCGTCATTTTGGTGTACAAGTAGCTCAGGAGCGAATCAATCACGAACATGTGCATCGCTTCCATTTTGATGAATTTAAATTAACTTAATTAGTCTCTCGTAATAACTTTAATTTCTATTGTTGTTTCTGTTCTTTTATACTTTAATTCTACACAAAAACTTAAAAATCCTTATTGTATTGAAGAAAGGCTAGATCTAAAAATAGAATTATCGAGGGTCGAACCTTTACACCCGATTCCGGGAGGACCTCTCTAACACACTTCTCAAACGCGTTATTCTGCGTGTCACCAGCTTGTTTAATCAGAAAATTTACGCAATTTCGAGGTCTTTTAAAGATAATTAATCTTTTTTAAATAAAATAAACATTTGAAATTATTAATAATAATATTTTTCAACCTTATACACTGTTTAAAATATCAATTGATAAGGAATATGTTTAGGGGATAGCGCTCTATTGAAAGTGTGAATAACAATATTGAAAGAATAAACAATTTTTTTTTTCACTCAAATTTAATATTAAAAAAAGCTACGAAATTTAAAATTTATGATATTTTTTCACGTTATTTATTCATTGTTTCCTAAGATAATTAAGCAGTGTAACTGTAAAGATGTTCTCTGAGAGTTCTTCTTCCTCTCGAGTCACGTGTGCTAAATTCTTACCATCTGTTCAGTTCCGTGACGTAATGGTCTCGTCTAGAAGATGAGATGAGTGAGTCCAGTTAATTCTTAGAATATCTATCGAGTAAATGTATTTAATCAGAGTTTGTTTATGTTTAATAAATGACCACAGACGGAATCTAAGCTCTGAAAAAAAACAAATTATTTTTGGAAAAGAATCATTGGGGAATTTTTTCATCAACAAACACACACTAGAAAAGAGTTGTTTACTCGATAAATTACGTGTTTGTTAGAATCTCCTTCGAATTCTTCATTAATAAAGAATGTGAGATTAGAAGAGATTCATCGATTTTCTGCTCTTACTTCTCCTTAATCCCTATTGACATCACTTTTACCCCTCCCTTTAACTGTTGGATTTCTTCTTCGTTGGAGATTTCGACATCGATTTTTAGACGAAAACAAACCATAAACAACTCGAAAAATAAACGAAAAATATTCTGTGCTGTCTGGAAAAATAATCCGAAAATATCCTTAAAAATGGGGAATTTTTAGGGTGTTTTCGGAATATTTTCTGAATATTATTGCATTTTTCGGGATATATTAAGAAAATAAACTGAAACATTGGAAATTTTTAGGGTGTTTTCGGAATATTTTCTGAATATTATTGCATTTTTCGGGATATATTAAGAAAATAAACTGAAACATTGGAAATTTTTAGAATATTTTCAGCACGTTTTTCTTCGGTATATTCTGAAAATTCGTGAAAATGTTACGAAAATATCCTTGAAGTTGTAGGAATTTTTGGGTTTTTTTTAAATATATTTTCTCGAAGTTCAGGATGATAATCGGAATTTAATTGGAAGGATTTTAAAATATTTTCCTTCAATTTATTTTTTACAAAATGTTAGGGATTTTTACAGTATTATCGCAATTTAGTTTAGGGAATTTTCGGGATATTTTCCTGTAATTCAGGATTTTTGTTAAATTAAGAAATTTTTCGGAATTTTCCCTGAACGTTAAATTATTTTTTTCTGAACTTAATTACGGAAATGACGATTTTTTGAAATTCAAGCATTTTTTCTTTTCAAAACTTAATATTAAGATTCCTACTTAATTTAGAGATTTTTCAATATATTTTGTAATCATTTTTGAGTTTAATAATAGTTTTTATGAATCTATTCTAAATATCAGGGATTATTAATACATATTTTTCGGAGAATTTTCAATGTATGTTTTCAACTTTGAGATAATTTATTTTAAAAATATTTTCCCTAAACTTTGAGATATTTTTCAGAAATTGATTAGGGAATTCTCAGGATTTGTTTTAATTGTTTTTCTTATTTTCTTGTTTCTGTCTTAATTAAACGTCACGCAAATGTCAGCCAAAGTTAAGTTTGTATTTAAATAAAAGTTTTTAACGTAAATTTTTCTAAATTTAGCATTTTTTCCGAATTGAAAATTATAATTCTATAGAAATTTTTAAAAAATGTTTAAAATGGCATAATTCTTGTTTAAGAAAACTTTATAAATGACGCTGGATCGATAAAAATGACGTCTTCGAACTCGTAAAATTGATAAAGAAATGGATATAGACTCATAAATTACGTCACGAGTCATAAATTTCCGTTAAGTTACTCATAAATGACGTCACAAATCGAAAAGAATTAATAAAGATATATGTAAAAAAATTGAAATAAAATATAAGCAAATCTATAACCAAAACCATTAAATTTTATAATTAAAAAGCTAAATTTAAGTTTACATATTTTGATTTTTTTAATTTAATTTTTAAAATGAAAAAAAATTTTCTTATTAAATCGTTGTTAGATTTTTTGTATGATTAAGTTAGTTTTTAAATGGAAAAATCAATTAAAATATTGTTAAAAATCTGGAAAAATATTAGGAGAAAGTTATTTAAGTTTTAATTTTTTGGATTTTTTATCAAAAAATGTATAAATGGAGATTAAAAATCCATTTAAAGCTTGAATTTTTATATGAAAATCTATGGAAGGAATTAAAAAAAACAATTTATGGCTTTAGGTTTTTGAGAATGTATTGAAAAATCCATAAACGGAGCTCCAAAATTCATTTATGCTGTAACTTTTTTGAATTTTTATATCTGAGAAGCTTGAAAGATTATTTAAGCTTTGATATTTTGAATTTTGATGGAAAAAAATTACGAAGGAGCTCCAAAATCTCTTTTATGCTTCAGTATTTTTTTTTAATTCTTATGAAAAATCTATGAAAGGTATTCAAAACATCATTGAAGCGCGATTTTTTAAGTTTTTATCAAAAAGCCAATGTAAAGATTCGTAAAAATCACTTGAACTTCAATTTTTAAAAAGAAAATTTGGAGATTTTTTTGAAATTAATTCATTGTTTCTACAACGCAAGAATCGGTAAAGGGAAAAAAACACACATAATGACCTTTAACGTCCTTAAAAGGAACTGTTATGGCATACATCCTGATTTCAGAAAAAGGAAATGACGTATGAAACCTATCATCGATAGCAACTTCCGTTTAGAAAATTGCCATTTCTACTTTTCCTTTCGAATATATATATATATAATGGACTGACATGTGGACGTGCTGGAGGTGAGTTTAAACCCATTTTCATACTTAATTTCTATGTCGAGGAGGCAAAAATATCTCTAAATTTAGAAGAAAAACTTCACTTTTTCTTCCTTTTCGTAAATGCTAATGTTACAAGGGGGTCTTTTTCTTATCATCATCGCGTGTAGGAGGGAAGAACCAGGAAATAATTTAAATTAAATTAATTATAATTGGGTTAATTAATGAATTTTTAATACAGATTCGGTTTAATTGATGAAAATGGACCGAAAGTAAAGTGGCATTATTGCTGTTTAGCTTCACGTAATGATTTTTGGAAACATTCGGGTCATTCACCTGACGTGAGAATGAATATAACTGATATTTTTGGATCTTCTCCACTGATGTTTATAGCCTGTATGTTTGTTTGTTCGAAAATATTTCAGTAAACTCTATTATATCTTTGTTCTATTTTTGGTTTTTTTCCAATACTTTCGAATGGTTATTAGAGAAGTCACAATGATTAAACGTTCTTTGATAAACAGTGAGAAGTCCTATAAACGACTAATTTATAATTGAATATTGGCCATTATAGCAGTGAAAAAAAAGAACATTAGAGGTTAAACGTCACGAAGATTAGGTTTTGTGGCGATCGAATTAATTAATAAATCGTTCAACGATTAAACAAACGGACTCACGCAGTTCATTAATTTATTTAGAATTATTATGTCCTTCAATAGTGTTAAACTGCGTAGAAGGACCAAGGTCGTATTCCATAATCTCTCCATATCAACAGAGGGTCAAAGTATTGATATTGCCAAATTACGTAGGCTTACGACCCACAACAATAAAGGAGTATACAAGCAAGCCTGTTTACAAGAACTTTCTATTTGTTTCCTATCCCAGAAATTTATAAACAAATGAGAAATTTTCGATAAAACTCAATTTATGAAAGGTTTAAATGATCACGTGGCGGTTTCCACCCTCCAAAAATAGAAAAATGAGGCCCCCTTCTGCTTTACGACCGGAAGAAAGTAGTTTCCTTAGACGAAAACACGGGGTTTATTGTAAAGAATTTTGGCAGTTTTAGAAGAAAAATAAAACTCCTATCCTTGAAAGATGAACTTGTAATTCGTGACCTTCTCTTCTATTATTTTTGAAATTTTTATGAGTTAGGAGCGTAATTTTCCAGATATACTAGATGGCGATTTTTGTTACAAGTAGCACACGTTAAAGTACCACGTAAAGATAAATGAGGGAGAAAATACTCATACAACACTACTAGCTACCGTTTAATTAATGAACGTTTTCTACCCTCCACACACAACTGGATCAATATTTAAGGGATAAAGCTACTGAAAGCTTCAAGATTCTGGTTGTTTACTTAAGAAACAAAAAGGAAAAAATTACTTTAGAGAACAGGCAATGTTCCAAATTGATGTTTATTCAAAAGAGCAATTGTTTTTTCCCCTGTTCGTGAATGTTTTGTATAGAGAACGCTTTGCTTATTTCTATTGTTAAAAATTAGCGTAGATAAGATGTTTAACCATGTTTACACGTAATAGATGCAAAACTTAGCAATGAAACCTGCTGCTCTGCTATTAAAATATATACACTTCAAGGCTATTTTTATCGGAATGTGGGATGCTGATTGCAACACGCTCCTGGTTAGTTATTTATTTAACACATTGCTCTTCTATATTTAATTAATCTATGCGGGGGTAACGATAGCAAAATTGCTAATTTTGCGTTAAAATGAGGCGTTTTAGATATAAATCATCATCAATTATTCAGCATTTTTCTATTAAAATGGCATTTAGATAATTTAAAACGTGTAGATTTGCATGTAAAACATTATTTTGTATGTAGAAAAATCGTGTTAAATATTCAATTTTTATAGTTTATCCAGTGATAATACACGAATTTGTTAAGAGAAGAGAACGGATTTTGAGCAGGAAAACTCATCTTAATATCTAGAAAATGTAGAAATTTGTTAATTTTTTGTATAAAATTTAAAAAAAAAGGAAAAGAAAAATGGGATAATCTATCCTTTCCTAGAAGTCGTCAATCCTTTTATTGAAGCAAATGGCATTGTGCCAGGGTTTTATTTTCTCTCTGTGGACACATTGGCAAACATGATTCTGCACTTTTGCCAGCATTCTCTTCTATGGATATGGTCTTTGATGTATTTTTAAGATCGATTTAAATGAATTAAAACCGAGTTGAAGCATCAGTCGATCATTATTTAAACATTTGTAAAGCTATCAATAACAATCAATTTGGATAATTTGTATTGGAAAATGAATTCGACCATTTTTATTTTATTTTATTTTTAATTTAAATTCAAACTAACCAATCAGGAATTGATTGCTATTTAAATATGAGTGAAATTATCAATTACAATCACTCTCGATAACTCGTATTGGATAATAAAATCGACCGTGTTTTTTTAATTCAAACAACCAATAACGAATCGATTTTTTTCTTCTCCCTTTGAGTTTTAACTTAGATAGAGGATAATTATGGACCTCTTTTCCGAAAATTCTCGATATAGAGTCTGTTGGCACTCTCCCTCTCTTTCTTCTTCTTCTCCTCTCCTGTATAAAAAAAAAGGCATTACCGGGGTTACACGGACGAAAAAAACACAAAAATGAATGCTCTCTCTCAACCTTTAATGGCGATTTTCTCATTTACTGAAGTTTCATTCTTATCAGCACATTTTTTGTATACTTAAAAATAATCGTTTGGTTTGTTTATAATTTTTATGTTTATATAATTTAACATATTTTCGTTCATTCCGTAGAGAGTTCAATCTGAGGAATTGCATAATTGTATACAATTAATACTGTATATACAATTACATAACTTTATGGGATTAATAAGTGAAATTTTGCATAAATCAATATACAGTATAAAGTTACATAAATCTGTGCGATTGAATATATGAAATTTATTCTATAAATGTCATTTTTGCAATGATTTTTATAATTAAAACGTTTAAAATATTCATTTTAAATTGTACAAACTTAAAAACGTTTTAGTAGAATTAATTACTATTCGAATTTATAAAGTTTTAAAAAATTATTAAATAGCATAACTCAATGTTTAAAGATTAATAACTTAGTTTTTCAACAAGTCGACCGCGATCTCCAAGAATTTTTGAACCGTAACATTATAGCGTTCCAATTGGAACAAGGTTGAGAAGTGCTCTTCTATAAACTTTTTCAGCTTATAACTTTAATATATCAATATAATTAGATATTATTTTAGAAAAACGTGAAAAATGCTATAAATATATAAATATGTGTACTTTTAGCGCCAATCCAGAACCTCTGGAAGAAATGGGTGAGTCGTCTCCTCAAGAATCTTCAAATCCACTTTCTCCAGTGGGTTAGTAAACTAATTTAATATATTATTCTGAGGATTTTTAATGGTTTAACCATGAATTAATCTTCATTTATAACGTGCAGCAGAAAGACTTGCTGGATATGTCTCTCCGTTAAGAGTTAGGACCATGAAAGAGTACGATCAGGTAGCTTCAAATTCTGCTTTTTATCACTCATTTCGCACTTTTAAAATTCATTAAAAATTCATAAAACTATTTTGTTTTTTTAGCAAATATGTGAGTTAAAGAAAGAGAATTTTCACTTGAAGCTAAGAATGTATTTTCTGGAAGAAAAAATGGATAAGAAATTCGAGGGAGACATTCTAGACTTACATAAACTTGTAAGTTAAATGTCCTTAATATTTTATATTAAAAATGAATTATTTTTTATATTAAAGATGTCTTAAGGATTATAAGTTTCTTCTTACAGAATTTGCAATTGCAAGTAGATGCAGAATCTCTTCGTAAAGAACTAGAGCAAAAACATAATTTGTTAGAAGAAGCTCTGTGAGTTTAAAGCAAAAAAATATACCTAAAAGTATAAAAAAAATTCTAAACTTATTCATTATGTTTCTAATTTTCAGAGGAACTTTGGAGAAATTAGAAAATAATCACAAACAAGAAATTCATTCCATCAAAACTAAGAACAACAATGAGAAGACTCTCTTAGAAAAAAAGATAAATTTATTACAGAAGGTAAAATGCTCAAAATTTTTTATAATTAAAAAAAAATTAGTTAAAAACTATTAAATTTTCAACTATTTTCAACAGCAACTGTCAGTAAATAATGTTAAATATGGTTTAGAAGAACTGGATAGCAGTAGAAGGGTTTCTACATCAGATCCGAACCCGAATCCAGAGGTATTTTTTGTAAACCTTTGAACATATTCTCATAATTAAATAATCACTTTATTTATATTGTTAAAATTTGAACAGTTGCTCACAAGTTGGACAAAGTTTGAGTGCGACAGACTGATCCAAAGTGAAAAGCAAGAATTAAAAATGGCAATCACCACGCAAGGGCAAGAATTACAGGTTGCTAAATACATTTCTCACGTTAAAAATTCGTAATGTACATAGGAATTTTTTAAACGTGTGAACGTATTAAATGTCTGTAACCTTATAGGCAAACAAGTTACAGTTAGAAGAGTGTACGAAGAGAGAGAGAAGCCTCGAAAATGAATTGAAAACTCATAAAATGATGGTACAAAATCTAACAGAAACACTTCAAAATAAAGATAAAAATATACAGCAGCTGAAAGAAGCTTTAGAATTAAAGTCTGGAGCTATAGATATGATAAACAGCGCGGTTCATACAGCAGTATATAAAGCTACTATGGCAGCGAGAAAGGGAGATAAAATAGGGATAACAGCAGCGAGAGAGGAGTTAAAAGCAGTTTTGAGGAAGGTAAAGGAATAAATATCTTAGTTAAATTGAAAATTCTTCGTTTGATTTCTTCTAATTTTGTATTATTATTATTTAATTTTAGATACTGCTGCAATGTAACGAAGATCTAGAGGGAATTGATAGATACGACATTTCGGAACGTCTTCAATATTTGCAAGAGGAACTAGCAATCAAAGACGACACTATTAAAGTAAGTATTTATATTAATTTGAATTTTATCTTTCCTAGTACTTACTTTAAGTGTTAAAGTTGGTACAGATCCTAATTTTTATGTCAGATCAGAATATATGCAACTCCTGTTGTCAGTTCATGAAATGGAATTGATACTAAAAATTTAATCATAAAAATTTGATAAATATTTTGTAAAATAAATCAAATTAACTTTCAGACTCAGCAAGAGGAATTAGAAAAGTCATCTGAGAAGATTAACACTCTTCAAACAACTCTTCAATCTTTGCAAAGTGAAGTAACTCAGAAAGCAAAGCAGTATTGTGAAAAAGACTCCCTCATCAATCGTCTCCAAGCTTCGTTAAAGGATGCCGAATGCAGAATAGAAGTAATTATAGAGATTGCCATGAATTTTTCTAATTTAAAATTATCATCTTTTAAAGTTCATTTTATTTTTCCTGTAGAATCTGTTAAAGGAACAAAACGAAATCATCACAATAAGTAAAAAATCACTTCAGACTTTACAGTCCAACATCAAAGATAAAGATTCCATGATTCACGATCTGCAAAAGAACATCAAGAAAACTTTAGATCAGAAAGAATACGAGATGGATAAACTTCAGAAGGAATTAATGGACAAAGATAGAGATTTAGCATTAGCAAAACATAACATAGAATCACTTAACATGGATGTTTCTGCTAATAAGAAAGAATGCGAAGGTGTGAAACGCGATCTGGATGACTACAGAAACAAATTATTCAAATTGAGTAACGAAACCAAAAATGTTACCGAAAATCTAGAAA
Organism: Centruroides sculpturatus; assembly: GCF_000671375.1. Lineage (NCBI taxonomy): Eukaryota > Metazoa > Arthropoda > Arachnida > Scorpiones > Buthidae > Centruroides > Centruroides sculpturatus. Next base: position 360,361 of record NW_019384758.1, on the reverse strand, counting down.
TTGCAACAAGAGAACTCAATGAATTGAGGAAAAATAAAGAGGAAGAAAGAAATAAACTGACAAAAGATTTGCAAGACATGAAAAAAGAACTTCATGCAAAAGAATGTAACATTGTCCAACTTCAGAAGTCCATCAAGTTCAAAGATGAAGAGTTAAATCAGATAGAAGACGATTACAACAAATTACAAAATAAAGTAGAGAAATTGGAAAATTTCTTGATGCAGAAAGAAGAGGAAGTCTTCACATCGTTTCAGATTATCGACGAAATGAGAAGAATCATACAAGGTTCCATCAGCAAAGATAAATTGCAAGAAACTAAGAAGTTTCAAAGTTTCGATAACCAAGATATATCTCAATCGGTTATTTTAAAAGATTTGAAATTAAAATTGGGAAATTTACTGAATCAAAATTATACGAATTTCTCGACAGAATATAGTAAACAATTGGAAGTTACAGTGGCTTCGCTTCTACAACATGTATACAACAGTCCTCAGAAATTCTCTCAACCCTGTGGCAAATTAGAAGATATGCAATGTCTACTTAACACCTTTCAGAAGACTGCTGACGAGTTGAATAATTGCAAATGGAAAAAGTATGAAAGCAAAAAAGACAGTGGCTTGAATCAATTATCAGATCGTGTCAGTGAGAATCAGCTAGGAAATATACCAGCAACGAACGATAACACGGATAATACCAATTATCAAGTGGATTGTCAAGCACCTGTAGGATCTATGCAGGGATATAACGGACGTGAAGATATCGAAACAGAGATCGACAATCGGTACAAGGTAAGTCTGCGCGTTGTATATTTGTTTTCTATACATTCTAGCTCACCTGAAGCAGCGAGAAACAAAGAGGCAGAGAATCTTCGTGCTTCAACATAAACAAGACACTCTGGTTTAACTGTAGGTTAGAGAGATAATACACTCTTACTTCAGGATGAGCTAGAAGACATTCTATCCTATCTTTCACATTCGGGATACATAATTTAATATCAGTATTTTTTCATTTTTAGACAAATATCGAGCCGATTTATTATTACAACAACGCTTTGAAAGATTTACCTCGTAGCTATAGCGATTTAGCCTTGCGAATATCGGATTCTCCTCCTCGACAGAGATCAGTGGAAAGTCTACCTGCCGAAATAGAAATGCACTACGAAGGCTGGAGTCCTGATTTCCTGCCACCTCCCATTCTACCTCAATCACCTTGTCTTTCTTCTACGGCAACTAAAGAAAAAAGCTATAGAGAAGAAGCGCATCTTAACAATCTTTGGTCTCAGAGCTTATCACACTTCGGCCATTCTAATGATATACAAGAACTGAAAGAGGAGATCTGCGTGTTGGTCCTTAAACTTCGACAATTATGGGAACGGAGTGTGGATCCTACAAGGAAAAATGCAGATAAACAGTATACGGTAAGTTCACCTTGAAATTGTATTAAAAATAACAGAATGACCTTAAGTATGGCATGAAACTTTATTCTATGTGAAACAACACGGAAAGGTATATATATAGTATCATTTGAAGTGAAAGATCGTCCCAATGTTGTTATTTCCAGTTGAGTTGCAATGTTTCACATGTTGTGGTGTAGCAGGAAATAGCTTGTTTGTTGGAAGAATTGCATAATGAAAATGTCAAAAATGTTACAAATTCTTTAACAGTTTGCACCATTTTGTAGAAACGTTTTATTTTTCTTTATCCATTTTACATGTAAGATTTAAAAAAAGTTAATTTTAAAGTGACATTAATTCCTTTTGAATTTCTAAACAGAATGGAAATAAGATATGTACGCCTCTGCCAACGTTCGATAAACAAGTTTTTATAATGTTAAATGCATGAAAATTAGCATAATTGACGGATATAATTACATGAATTGAAATTCTAAAGCAACAAACTATTTAAAGTAGTCGTTACGTGAGATTTTTGTAACCAATTTAATCACGGGGCCGCACTTTTCTGAAAAAATTAAGAAATTAGCCTACATCAATATCTTGTAAGTTACGTTGATGGAAATTCTTCCACATGTTACTCTTTCTTTCAGGAAGAGGTCATTTTAGTTCATTGTATTAAGTTGATGAGCTTTGAGTTATTAATATTTCATTAAACATTTATTCTATTTCGAAGATTACTTAATTAAAGATGCTTATTAATTTAATTTTTTTGCTTTTGATTAACTGGGGATTATATTTGTTGAGCCATATATGAGATTCATCTTGATAAATCCTCAATGTTCTCTAAAACTGAAAGTTTTATTTTTTTTAATTAATGTTAAAAACTGTTATTAATAGATGCACGGTAAAGAATTGGACATGTTGCAACAACAATTATGCGAATCGGAGCAATTAACTAGAAATCTTCAACAACACATGGCTGAAATGGCCATTTTTCTCAAGCAGCTGTTAGAAGTCGAACCGAAATGTTTGCAATGTGGAAACTCTGAAAGGAATCTTGAAGATGTCGCAGGTAATAATTATTTTTATATAAAATTGACATCTTACACAAAGGTTCAATTTGAACATTTAAGAATAACAGTTGATTCATTTTATATTTCAGATATACCACAGACGTCAGATTCTTGTTACCAATTTAACTCTAAAGATGTGATACAGTCTCAAGTTTATGAAAATCAGAGGTGAGCATATTACTTTGTATGAATTAATCTAAGTTTAGCAAAATTTTTTAACTGAAATTTTTTGTGAAAGATATGAAAATATTGATCCACCGGAACGTTTCATGGAATTGTGTGAAGAAAAACGCGATCTTCCGGATAAATCCCTCAACTATAATTACAGAGATGAGTCTGAATACTTGAATAGTATAGGAGGTGTAAATCGCAAATGGTGGTCGGCTTCACCTCTTCACATCTCACAAGGCAAATGGGCAGAGAATGAAGTGACAAAAATTCCAGATAGTGACACTTGGAACGGCACAGAGCAAGTCGTAGTTTTAGAAGCTAGTGACAGCGATGACATATTGCTTCTTCTGAACGACCGAGGTTTACCCAAAGACGTTTTTCTCTGCAATAATCTTCAACAATCCTGGAGCAGTCAGTCTTGCTTTCCTATTCAGAATTCATCTCCGTGCTTGAGTAAAGATGTAAATAATAGTAAAAAGGTGGATAACAAATTTCAGCAATGGGTGGACTCTCTACCAGATAAAGGAGGAGGAGAGCAGAGGAGCCAAGGACCCGGACTTTCACATTGGTCTTCCGATTCTGATATCTGGTCGGAACCAGATAGAGAAGTATCCATGCAGAGAATTGGAGTGGACTTGGGAGCCATTCAGTCACTATCCGGAGAACCTATTGGTCCAATACTTAAAGCACCTGCCTCTCACAAAAGTCATTTACAGCCAACACTCAATAGGCTCGACAGTTCAGATGATAGTCCTCCTCCCACCAACAGGACTTCACCCTCTTCTTCCAGTAGAAGTGAGTGTAGAAAAATCTAACCTCTTTAAATAAAAAAATTGGCAAATTATAATTATACATTATATTTCGATTACAGGTAATCATCCTAGTAAATGGAAACAGAAGCTAGAAATCTACTTACACAAGTTAGAAGGTTTAATTAGTACGTTGAGTTTAGAACTACAGCATCATCGTAACTTGAGTGGTGAAGTTGTGGCGCAACTTACTATGCTTCCTGCTTGTGAAAAGGTACGGAATTTAACCATTTTTATCTTCAGAATAAAGAAATTCTTACTGAAAATCTTAAAAATGTTATAGGATATTGTAAATTCTGGACTATCCACGGTGGTGCAGGACTATTCTCAAACTATGACACTGTTGGAAGAGAGGATTTTGGAACTAGTTTCGGATAATAAACAGCTACAGGAAATAATACAGAAAAAATTATCCGGGAAAGGATATAGTAGGAAGAGAACTTCGACATCAGACAGCTCACAAAAAGTAATGAGTCGAAAATCCAAAAATCTTCAAGCAAGCGTTTTAAAATCACCAAACAAATTCTCATCTAAGCAAGAAGAAAGGAGTGAAACCGAATCTAAAATAGCAGAATTGCAGACTAAAATTAAAAAATTAGAATCATTGTTAGATAAAAAGAATAAAGAATGTGAAAGATTGTTAAGAGCTAACGAGATTCTGGAAGCTAAGAACAGTTACACTTGCCCCTTAGGAAGACACGAAACAGAAGACAATCAAACTAACACAGAATGGGATAAGGAGGAAGTGAAGAATCTTAAACAAGAAATCGAAAAACAAGAACAAAGAGAAAGGCAAATTGAATGTTTAGTATTGCAGATGAAAGAGGAATTAGAAAAGAAAGATCAAATGTGGCAAGGTGTACAGAATAAATTACTGGAATACAAAGATGTTAACGAGCAATTAGAATTGATGTGCAAAGAAAAAGATTGCCAATTAGAAAACGCTTACGAAACAATTAACAAGTTGCAATCAGAAAATTATTCCAAAGAACAAGAAATTACTAAACTGAACGAAATTATTGAAGAATTGAACCAGGAAATCGAGCAATGCAGACAAAGATCAGCACGACTAGAAGAACTAAATGATGACCAACGTTTAGAACTAGAACAAACAAAATTAAAAGTGAAAGAAATCGAAACAAAATGTGCTGAACTTCAGAAAAGTCTTCAGGAATCGAATGCTTCAAAGTCTGATCTTATCAGTAAAAATCATTCGCTGGAAGATCGATTGAATGCAACAGAAAAGAAACTAGAATACCAAAAAGTGGAGAGGGAGAAACAGATGATGGAGAACGAAACGAAGGCAAAGAGAGAAAAAGCAGCAATCCAACTGGAGATATCTTCTTTGGAAAATGAAATTAAAGGGTTAAAGTGTCAACTGGATCACGTATCTTCGTTACAAATGGAACAGCAAAGTTGCAAAACTTTCAGCGATTTCGGAAGTAGGAAGAATAGGTATGGATCTTCTAAAATAGCTTTTGATAATTTATAAACTAACCCCATTTTCGAGTGGATCAATTTTAATATAATACTTTATTTATAGTATCGAACTCAGCGAGAGAACAGAAGGCGAAGGAAGAACATCGATATATTTTCCTAACGAACAAGGTAAATGGAAAAGAATTTCTTGCGTTATTATAATGATTAAGGAAAAGAAAAATTTTTATCTGTCTTTAACAATTGCATTTGTTACTTCGAATTATATTTAAATAATGAATGAAGATAAAACTGGTATTCATTCTAAAGCAAAATTTGAATCTCGATCTTATTCACCACTATTACAGTTAAATTCTCGCATTACGGCTTAACAATAGAATAAGAACAGAGATTTTGCTGGACCACATGATTCTTACGGCATAAGAATTCGCGCAATAACCTACGTACTAAATAATGAGTTCGGACAAATCAGTGTGTTTCTAACATATCGCATAATTTCACTTTATTTTCGTAATCCGTCATTAGAATATGAAAAGTAATATTCTATTGGAGTTTCGAGTTTGAAGTGTCAAACAGAACCAGATAAGATTTAGGTGGTGGTCTGCGAAATGTGATACATTTATCGTCATAAAATTGTATTCATTTACGAACCTTTCGCATGCTAGGAAGTTTAATTTGATCAAAACTTCTCAGATTACATGATAAATCTTGATTATTCAAGTTTTCAATTAACTTATTAGTAATGATTAATGTATTTGTTGGACATTGGAATCTCTGGCCACTGTCCAGTTACTATTATTATATTATTGAGAGAATTTCTATATAAATAAAATAGCATTATCATCTGGACATCAACAGAAAAACCACATCAAACTTTCATGATCTCTTTTCTCTTCCAACATTGTTATTCCCTCTTTCCGTGGAGTCTCTACTTTTTCTGAGTTAGAATCGTTTCATGATCGGGTGCCCTTGTTGTCAACCCTCCTCCTTCTCCTTCCTAATTCCGCAGTTGGAGCCAGCCAGAGTCACCGGCTTTCGATAGAAAGCCAAACTCTTTTAATGATAAGAAACTTTATCGTCATACAAGAGATCAGTGCTCAAATCCACAAATAACCAGTGGCCGCTCGATAAGATAAATTGCTGTAAGAAATCTGATCCAAAACTCTATAATTTATAATAGAGGGCATTAATTTCCATCTTTTACCAATGCTCGCCTTCCACCAGCACATTAAGATGAACTAATCAATGAATCCACAGAACTATTATAATTCTAGAAGTCGGACAAGAAGCAATAAACAATTTTTAAATGCGTCCGAAACTCGGAACGATACGAATTTTTCTTTAAATTTCCATGAAAAAATCATTAACATAAGCGTTTCTTCGATTGATATTTCGGGAGCAAACCACTGATTATTGGACTGTCTACCTATTGAAAGGCAGCGCTATCGATCGAAGGAACGAGTGTTAAACGAATTGGCCAAGTAAGCATTTGACACGCTCTTTCGTGCGTTAAAAAGAAATTTGAACATTTTGGAGTGTGAAAGAAACAAGAACGAGATTTTGCAAGGTGAATTAATAACGAAATAATCTATTTTTAGCAGAAGTTAAGTCTACAAACAACTTATCGATCATTCGCACGGCCATGAAACCCAGTTAAAATTACTCGCAGAAGCTGAGAAAAGCCATCTTTTAGCTTTATACTTTTCATTAAATTTCATAATTACCTTTATCTTAATAGAAAAATCCTTATAAAGCATGTTACAAGAATTTAATTCGTGAATGAAACGAGGAGAAATTTGGCATAAATTGTTAAATCGAAGCGATTATTGATGGTGATTCTACCCTTTTGAGTGAAAAATCGAATCTAATCGTTTACTTTCGAATTTGTTGCATCTGGTGGAATGAACTCTGTACTAAATTGATTTTCTTGGATTCGATGGTTCTCTAACATGTTTCCATGATTAGCATTCATTGTTTCTTCGATTTTGACGAGACTTTACAATTTATAAATCACATAATATGAGAATAAAAGTAATTTATAAATCCAACAAAGAAAAATTACCCGGTATCCACGATTAGAACCTATCATTTTAGAGCAATTTTAGAACTGAAATCGGTTGACCCATAAATTTCTAATGAGTTTATGAACATTTTCCTCAGGTTACTTAAAACTAACAAAACGAAGATATTGTTAAATTAATTAAAATACCTATAACCATAAGGCAGATAATTACAAAAATTGCTTTTAGCCCTAAGTATAATTAAATTAATTAAAATATCTATAACCATAAGGCAGAAGATATTGTTGTTTTTGTAACATTTGGAGGAAGCCAAAACTGATTCAACGATAGAATACGAGAAAAATGTACAGTACATAGGAGATATATATACAGTATATGTTATTTTTGGACTAGGTTGAGTTATTGTATTTAGGGCTGACATATGGTGCTTATCACAAAAAAGTTTATCGAATTGATCTTGAATGAAGAATTTATTCAAGAAAGTGATCCGAAATGGTATAAATTTTGTTCTATGAAAGTATACGTAAATGCCGAAAATCATGAAAAATGGCTGGAGATATATTGATTTTAATGAAATTCTGTTTAAGTTTAATAATGTCCTGACGTAAATCCACGGAGACGTTCAGGTGATCGAAATTCTAGACATACTAACACTTTGAATAAATGTATTTTTAAGTCGGCACATAGTTTTAGTGACAATGACATCATTGGAAATAAGTCTTTTCTAGGTCTTGGCACCAAAAATCTCTTTTTACGCAACAAAATGCGAAAGAGAAAAGCAAGTTTTACACAACTTTGCATGACTAGAAACTATTTTTACATAAAATCAATTGGATAGAAATTATATAAATAGTTAGTAATCACGATATTTGGCATTTTTAGTTACAGTCTGAAGACTTTTGCTTTTTAATTATCTTATTATAACAATTTTATGATCCCAACGACTTAATTTACTAAATTTAGCCAACCGTACTAACTAAAACCACAGAAATAAAATAAAACTACGAATCTATTTTGATTTACAAACTATTAAAGTTATACATTATTATAGTATAGTGTAATGAATATTGTGGGTATTGTAACTTAAATGTGCTACGTTTAGACAAGTGATCAACCATTCGATTATTACTTTCATTTTCATTTGCATGCTTAGCAAGTGACATGATTGATTTTAACATTTTCAACAACATCCATTGCTTATAATAATATGGAAAAGATAGGCCTACTCAAACAACTGAAATATTAACGGCCGTATTCATCAAAACCATTTCAAATCGAGAATTTCGAAATCCAAGATTTCGAGCTGCTAACTCTAGATTGAGTTACTTTACTTTTCGCATTCACCAACTCAATTAACACTGGATTAGGAAACCCTTCAATTGAAGTAGAGTGCTATTACAAGCTCCCCCCTTGTTGGCCCTGGTGTGTGCGCGAATTGTTATAAAAACTAAGCACACGGTTTAGAGTTTGCAAGTTAGTAGACAATGGATTCTAACGATGAAAGGTACTACACTAATTTCCAGACACGATTATTAGAATTAGCTAAAAAAATATACATTTTTATAGAGTCGTATATAACAGTAAAACGGAAATTGTGAGCAATTCTTTTATTACAAAAACTAAAATAAAAAATTCTACCTTTCTTTTTTTAAAAAAACTGAAGATATGGTGACATCGTAATCGATATAGCTGCTTATTTTCGACGTCTCGTAAGAGCTTAAAATCGTCATTAAAATCGAATATGTTCATGTGTTTACGAATAATTCAAATAGAGCATGAGTCAACCCGTTAACTCGCCGATAGCGAGTTAAATCTAGAATTAATGCGTGATGAATACCGATTTAACTCGAAGCGACTACGACCGTAAGAGATGTTCTTGTTAAATGTAGTGGGTATTTGAGTCTTTTCCGTAGCAGTTCATTATTCTTCAGAACAATCGACGTTATTCAATGGACTGCTACGGTTAGAGATGTTCAAATACCCATTACACTTAACAAAAGCTCTTAAGTATAATAGAACTTGGAATATTTTTCCAACATTTTACATTTATTGTTTGTAAGAACAATACGTATTACAGGAAATCCTGAAAACTTCCACGATATGCAAACCATTTCCACAAGAGCTATTGATTAGTTTCGAAAAAGCATTAATAATTAACATCAATTCAATGATTGTTGTTTAGGGTGTCATTTTCTTACATACACACAAACTAGGCAAGAAACTTCCATCAAAGTATAATTTCGCGAGTTTTAAATAAATTAGTTTCTCTTCTCTGATTTTTTTAGGCCTGGATCCAACCTCGAGCCAAGAAGAAAACACTTTGCTACTGGACTTGGTGACAGAAATGAGACAATTAAGAACCGAACTGAACAACAGTCTGAAAATGAGAAAGCAATTGCAGCAACAAATTAAGAATCCGGGAAAGAGTGGAAGTGATCAAAAATCAAATTTGCAAGGTTGATATTTAAAATTTTCTTAAATAATTGATTTAAAAAAAATTAAATAATTGGAGTTTTTTCTTTATTGTAGAATCTGATCAACATTCGACTATGAGTGAACTTTCCCTAGCAGGTAGTACTGGAACATTAACAGGCAGCAGGATAGATAGTCCAAGTGGTGCTAGTGTAGAATCCAGTGACAGTTTTAGTTTCCTTCCGCTTACTAAATTACGTGAAAAGGGTTCGAGTGTAGATAGAAAAAGCAGAAAAAAGTCACAAGAACATCACAAAACTATAAAAGATGCCACGAAAAATGAAATGCAAGAAAGTATGTTAGATTTTGCAGAACGTAGACAATCACGAACTTGTAAACTCAGTACCTCTACAGAATCGGAAAATTCCGAAAGAAACGTTGAAGAAACGGAAAAATCATCCCCCACAAACAGGAAAACATTAAAATTAGAACTACCGTCTCGTAGACAAGATACCCTGTTGCTGGCACAAAATTGTGGTATTTTGGGTGGCGAGATGACTCCGCAGTCTTCGGGAAGTGAGCATTTGCAAGGGAGTTCGGTAGATTCGCCGGTTAGTCGAGCACAATTTTCTTCACCCGATCTTGGAATTGAATCGGATCCAAATCGCGAGATGTACTTCCCACCCGCCAAGGTCGAAGAAACGGAAGAGTGGAAATCAATATTTCCTTCCAGAATGTCGGTGACTTCAACACGCTCTGCACCCATCACCGTTGCACTCGATTATTCTCCAGAGTGCGGTGCAGATAATAATGGAAAATCGCATAAAGGTACGGTTCGTATGTCGCAACCCGAACATAGTTCAAGGTTCTAAAAAAATATATAAAAAAATAATAAAAAGGTGTCGTGTGCTTTGCTGCTGCCATTCTCGAACGTCGGTTACTCCAATATGGCACTTGTTCCTCTCACTCGTTTCCTTCTCTCGACAAGCTTTCTTTTTATAACATTTCCATTCTTTTCTAACATTCCTAACAATTCGGCACAGTTAAATATCTAGAGCGCCATATTCTTTTGTCTTCCAGCTGTAATTGCTCAAAATGACTATTCACTTCACGCTGTTGGTCGATTAGAAGATTACGAACTATTAAAGAAAGTAATGGAAGAAGCTCTCACGTGCGTTAGAGGAATCACCTCACGTTTCAAACAATTGTTTTCTGTAATGCCTACCAGTCTGATCAGGGTTTGTACTAGTTATAAAATTTAAGTTTGTGCCTCGAGCTAAATTGCAATTAAAAACATGATTTTCTTTCTTCAGAAGCACGAATATACTGCTCTGAGAGAAATGGAGAGTAAGTGTCACGATGTCATCATGTGGTTGGTAAAGGGATGGCATCTAATCGGTATGTTTCAGTCGACAGCATACATACAAGAAATGAGAGTGAAGAATGTCACGCTATCCAAAGAAGTAAGTAGTACATCATCTATTGCGATTTTTACATTTATAATCTTAAATTTATGTTTTTTTTTTTTTTTTTTTTTTTAAAGAACGTCTGGTTGCAAGAGGAATTATTTAATGCCAGGGATGAAATATCACGTATCACCAGGCAGCTCAGAGATGTGACAGATAAGCTACAGGTATTTCTTAGGTGTTGATAACAATTTATGACAAATACAGTAGAGCCTCGATTATCCGACCGTCCTAGTCGGCAAATTTCAAATGTCCGCTAGTGATGTGGCGCTACAATATTTGGCTATGTCTTGGCTACTTTAATATTATTTTTACGTGTTTTAGCTGGCAACACT
>NW_019384758.1:325723-348297 GCF_000671375.1 Centruroides sculpturatus | reverse complement strand
CCGAAAGTCAATCATCCGAAAGAATTCCAGTCGGCAAATTTAAATTTTCGCCAGTGCTGTGGCGCTTCAATCTTTGGCTATGTCTTGGGCTACTCAAATATTTTACGTTTTTGATACTAAATTAACATCTGAAGTATAGTTTTTTATTGTTTTTATATTTTTCAATATATTTATTTTGTTCGTACAAAATAAAATAATTTTTAACGATACAATTGTCTTTGTTAGGCTTAACATCGACGAAAATTCAACGCGAAGCGACACGCAACGGATAAAGATTTTAACATTGGATACGTTAACTATTTTTTCGTACATAAATCGGTTATCCGAAATATCAGTTATACGAACAACCCCAGTCCCCAATTGATTCGGAAAATCGACGCTCTACTGTAATTCACATTTTCTTACTATATCTTAAATTGTGTATAATAATAAGTCTTAAAAGTATTTTAAATCAATTTTTTGGTTACATATACTGATATAATGTATTGCAGAAAAATAATAATCACATACATTAAGAAAATTTAAATTATACTTACTTTCATTTCATGTAATTCTAATTCATTATTCAACTGATGTATTTTTTCTTCATAACTCTCTCTCTCTCTTTCCCTCAAATTCTGTTCTTCTTTCAATTCTTGTTTTGTAATCTCCAATTGGTGAGACAATTCAGCATTACGTACAAGTAAATTATCTTTTTCTTAAAATATAAAGTTTCATTTAACATATATTTTGTACATAAAAAATTATTATAAGCAAATTAATTACCCTGGCTGATATTTTGCAATTCTATTTCTTTCTCTTGCAAGTGAGAATTAAGTTGTTCTTTAGTATAACTGACTGAATTGTAATCCTTTTCTAATTGGCTAACCTGAAATATTATATAAATGTAGTAGTAAGAGATAAAAATTTAAGAATTTAATTATCTGAAGAATAAAATTTAAAATATATAACTTTTTAAATAAATAAATCTAACTAATTATCCCTAAATTTTGTTCACAAGTTGACAGCGTAAGTCAATGCAACAACATGTTGACACCACTTTGAGTTTTGTTAATACTTCTCCAATAACAGCTATTCTATAATATTACTAAAAAACTAAATTCAGTGTCTCATAATAAAATCTTTCTGATTTTAATATCATTACTAGTTATAACAATTTTGTAAACAAAATGTTTTAGCTAAAAATTATGCTACAACTTTCTTGTAATATGATTTCATTAATTCAAGAAAATTATTACACTCCATATATCAATTTAATAGTTTGAGAAATATTAGGAAAAAGTCAAGATATCATCTGTGAAATCATAAAAATTTTCAGAAATTTATTATTTATTGTNAATTTCATCTCAAACAGATTAAATACAAGATTGGCCAAAATTTCCTTAAAAAGTTAACATAACTGTCTGTACCTGGTGTGATCAAAACTGACTTCCTATTTTCAGTCTAGAACATATCAGCAAGGCTTGCTAACAATGGTAATGCGGGGCGACATGGCTTAGATTTCTGAAGAAACATATTTCTGGAAATTGTCTACTTTAGTGTTCTTATGAAAGATTGATACAAATTTATCCATGTACTACTGTAAAGATGATATGGAATTCTATGCACAAGATATACTTTCCTTCTTAAATTGCTGAACAAATGAATCAATGTACAGTACATGATGAATATGTGGAAATATATTGTGTATACCTAACATCATGCCACAACAATACCCAAGCAATGGGAGGAGGTCACAGTTTTGTAGTAGTCCTCAATTGGAACTTATATCTAGTGTGTTCAAAAAGTAATAAATTATAATTGTTAAAACAAAAATGTCCTAAACAGAATGCCCTTAAACAAACACATTTAACTAAGTTTTGAAATATTTAATAGCCTTTCTATACACTTGCAGATAAATAATAATATTCATTCTTATTCGTTAAACAGTATTAAACATCTATATGGTATTGACCATAATTCAGACAATAAAAATGGACGGCAGTATGCAAAATGTCACATTTGTGACTCACAATGTCAGGCACAGCTAACTTTTGAGACTAAAAAAAAAAAAAAAAAAAGATTCTTGGAATCAAAAAGTATTTATCATACATTCTTGGATTTATATACAATGGAAAATTGTTGTTATTATAAACATATATTTTTGTTCTGACTTTCACAAGTTCTTTAAAGCAGCAGACTAGGCAGAATATAATAATGATGTTTCAATAAGCTAAAATTATCCATTTTTAATGGAAGAAATGGAATAAAATCATTATTATAAATTCTATAATTACCTGCTGAGCTAGTGATGATAAACTGAATTTTTAGTGTTTTGTTAATTGTCCAAATATATACAAATTATGAAATTAGTAAACTGCCTTTTGAAACAAAAAGAAACACTATTTTTTTTTAAGATAATAAACTTTTTTTTAGTTTTAAGTAAATAAAAACACACTTACAAATGGAAGTCCTTCTGCACGTCAATAAACAACTAGCATAAATTTGCTTTGTTTTGTACAGTCATTCATATATATATAAAAACTGATTATTATTATTATTATTTCCTTTTTCACGACTAGAATATTAAAATGATATTAACAATTATTTTGCCATTCAATGATATTTTATGTATGAACTGTTATAAATATTTGCATAAAGGATAAATTTTCGAAATTTTAACAAATTCGCACAATAAATAGATCATTTTAGTGCCGTGTATCTCCGTAGGTACTGGCCCCATATTGTAGTCTCTTTAATTTATAATGGAAACAAGCATCTTCCATAAGAATTGATACTTTAAGATATTAAAGGATGTCCCTTAACTCGCGGTCTTGCTCTAAACCAAGACATTTTCCACTCCATCATTTGTTTGATCAACTTTTCTTCTTCTGAAGTAAAATGAAGCAATACTGAAATTGCCTTTATCAGATGTTGTGCCTGAAAAAGTTTGAAATGTATTTTCAGTGACAAAACAACTTCATATTTATACAGGGTGATTATCCCCAATCTGAAATTCCAAAATTTTTATCTTTGCTTTCACAGCAGGAAGCCATTTAGAACAGGATTATGAATTACTGTTCTACCATGAAAGGTAATGCAAAAGTGCATCTGACCACAACATACTGTTATGATTCAGTAAACCACCATATTGTACAGGCAAATGTATTTGACTACTAATTTTGTTGGGTTGTTTATATATTGTTAAAAATATCAAAAAGATCTGATACTGACAATTCTATTCAACTAAATCATATCATGTATTCCAAAATCCAAAACATTCTTGGTTCCAAGAATTTCAGATTAGGGAGATTTTATCTGTACTTAAATTTATAAAATGCTTTACCTCATAATCTTCACTGGTCATAAATTTGAAGATGACATGTTTTAAATACTGAAAATTTATGTCGTCATCACCATCAACATGATAGTTTTTTTTATTTGGAATACTTTGAGACCAACCCGATGATATTCTGCTATCTGTTGGCTGAATCATTGGAATTTCTGCACTATCAATGGGTAAGATTCCATCAGTCCCTGACTGAATTTTCAGTTCCCTCTGTAGTGTTTTCTTCATATCACTTAACCTTTGTTGTTGTAGTTTGATCATCTATAATTGTAAAATTTAGCATTTAAATTTCATAAGCTGAAAGCTGTCTTATTCTAATTTATAAACAATAAAATAACTTATCAAAAAAATATATATATTTCTTTACTAATTTGAAAAAAGTGTCATTCTATGTCTTTGTTTCACAAGCACAATAAAGAGCCCGAAATGCGTATCAACTAAAAAAGAATAAAAAGCTGCCCAGTGTCTGATTGTTTCACAAGCACAATAAAGTGCATTCAAAGAAAATATATACAGTAATACCTCGACTTATGCTACCCTGACTTACGTGAACCCGGAGTTACACGATTTTCAAATCTTGTCGATTCATCTTTTGTTTGAGCGCCACGCAACTCTTGATTACTCACTCCCCCCACACTATTGTTCAGCTTACATGTTCGGACGTGTTGCGCAGAATCAACACATAGCTACAATTTTTTTTGTGTTATTTATTTCTGTGTTTGTTATATCTATGGAGAGTTGAGAGACTCTGTGTGATGATTTCTTGTAACCGTAAATGAATCAAAAGACGAGATAAGACTAACGAGAACATTTATTAGCTTACATACATTCGACCCGAATTTTACACAAATTGCGAAATTATACCCCAACTTACGCGGTTATTGCTCGATCCCACTTATCATGTAAGTTCGGGGTATTACTGTATTAAAAAGTGTGTGTCTTATTTTGACATATTAAAGAACACTATGTCAAATTTCCTATAAATAAAAACAAAATCTATCTGAATTATGTGAATAGTAATTCAATAATAGAACAAATATAATGAGTATTTAGAAAAATGATCAAATTAAAATTAGCATATATTGTCATAAAACAATGACAAAACACTAATTTCTTGAACTCAAAGTTAAGTAGATACACAAAACAACTGAATGTCCCAACTTTTGGATCACTCAAGAACTGTTCTAGGCTCTAGATTCCAAAATCAAATTAATTTCAATTTTGAAAGATTGGAGTCCATTTCATTTCCACCTCTCAAAGAAGATCCACTGGAGACATTGGTGCAACTCAACCTGATGTGGACAATCTCTTAAAAGCTTTCCAACACACCAGATACTGGATTTTTAATCTCTTAAGTTCCTGGTGAACACTGGCTTATCACTATGTGGGGTCAGAAATAATGACACACGAATTTCTCAGAATGTTCCACTTGCCAAATAGGAACATAAACACCTTATGAAATCACCAGGGTGGTAAAGAACATAGCATTGGCTCAAGTCATAGTGGTGTTTGCTGTAATTTTGGGCCATAAGCATGGGTGTTTGGCCAAGTTGTATGCATCCTCTAGGAACATGTAAATCAATGAGGCATAGTCACCAGATGTCCTTGACATAGCTGATAGAAGGGTGGGTTTCCACAGAGGCTGCAGTATGCTGGCCATAGAAAAGAAAGAACAGTTACCTCTTGCTTCAAGTTGTTTATGAATGTGATGAAAGATAACACTTGATTCCATTGGTGACATTAACATCAGGCCTGTTGGCTAGCACCTGTTTGAATTATTCAGTGAGGCTACTGGTCTGAAGATTAATAAATGCTCTCCATCTTAAACTGCTGTCCTCTGGTGCATTATATAGACTAACTGAATAAGAAAGGGACAGCCTTGGTTGCTGATGAATTTCTTCAGTGTGTCATGTTTTAGGACAACTTCATTGACTAAGAAGTCAGTAATATGCTAAAGTTGGCTAAAGCTTATGCAACTGCATAGCAGGTCAGATAGCAACAAATGCCAATGATGTCAAAGAAACACTTTGACATCATCTTTGTGATTATAGGTAAAACAGCAAATAGAAAAAAAAAGAAATTAATAATGGAAAGCAAATATCATTACTTAATTTAAACTGGTCATTAATGTGGAGAGTTAAACTTCTTTTCTTTCAATATTTTAAACAGTGCTAATGCCTAGATTTGTACTTTTGTTAGTACAGTAGAGCGTCGATTATCTAAATCAATTGAGGACTGGGGTTGTTCAGATAACTGATTATGTACGAAAAAATAGTTTAACATATCCGATGTTGAAATTTTTCTCCGTTGCATGTCGCTTTGCATTGAATTTTCGTCGATGTTAAGCCTAACATAAATTTTTTAAAATAATAATCGTGGCTATTGCATCGTTAAAAATTATTTTTTTTATTTTGTACAAACAAAATATATTGAAAAATAAAAAACAAAAAAATAATATTTTGGAAGTTAATCTAATATTAAAAACGTTTAAATGCAGAAACGTGTTACATACCTTACATAGCGTAGTCCTAGAGTTTAAGAAAAAAAGTTCAAAATTGTCTTTTGCTTCACAGCTGAGTGTCTCTTTTTTGCCACTAAATCATGCACACATCTTAAAGACAGCAATTGTATAGCATCACATTCTTCTTGCTGTTCTAACCACTTCAGAACTGTATCAAGGCAATGAAAAGCTTCCTCACTGGATGGTACTTTTTCAGCACGGTCAGCGTCGTTAGGCTCTTCCTCATCATCAGAGGGGTCTTGGTGATCGATGACACTGGCAATGATTTCATCGTCCGACAATATTTGATAGCCAGGGTCATTGACATCACACTTGAGCCAGTCTTAAATGTTTACCTTATCGCATTCTTCAAATCCAGAGCAATCTTTAACCATATCAAACAGTTGTGATTCAAATTGGCTCTTTGCTGGCTCTTCAGGTGTAGTGATAGACTCACCTGATGGTAGGAGCTTATTCCAAGCTGTTGCTAGTGTACTGTCCTTGACAGTAGCCCAAGCTTCTGCTGCAATGTACATACAATCCTTTAAGTTAATTTCAGTACATACATTCCTTTAAGTTAATACAATCCTTTAAGTTAATTACACTTGCTGAATTGTTTTTTCACATTCTTCCCTGATTATTACCATATGCAGCAATGCCTTCCTGTAATATCGTTTGAAGCTTTCAATGACCCCTTGGTCCATCAGTTGGAGGATTGAATTACTTGTTTGTTGGTATCAGTTGGAGGATTGTTTACTTGCCTCCCAACGTTACGTTGGGAGGCAAGTAAACAACTTTAAACTTTCCGTTTTCTCTTTCCAGTGAAATGTTTGAGGGATGACTTGGGCGTTATCAATCAACAACAAACATCTCCAGAATTTCCAGTTTTAAGCTGATGCTTTTTGACTTCAGGGATAAATACAGTGTCATACCATTCTATAAAAATGGTTGTATCCATCCACGAATTCTTTTGATTTTTGTAGGTCACTGGCAATTTTTTTTATTCCTTTAAAGCACCGCAGATTTTTAGATTTTCCTACGATTAGTAAAGGTAGCCTGTGCATTCTGGTAACATTTCCACATACCATAACAGTGATACGTAATTTGCTTACCTTAAAACCAAGTGCTGACATTTCATTCTTAGAAACTAGGGTTTTTGTTGGCACTTTTTTCCAATACAAACCACTTTCGTCTGCATTGTAGACATTGGTTTTTTTGTAGTCCTCCTTATCAATCATGTTCTTTAAAGACTCTTTCAAACTTTCAGCTGATTCAGTATCAGTTGACAGTTTTTCACTCTGATGTCCAATTCCATGCCTAGATTTGAAATTCTTAAACCAGCCAGAAGTCGCTTTAAAATCAGCGTTACCCCCTAGTTTCTTGTTCAAATCAAAGGGCCACTTATTGGTTGTCCTTGGCTACGTACCTGCATGAATCACATGTAAACTGCAATGACCAAATCCTGGTTTTCTGCCATTTTCATTGTTTTTCTGTGCAAGCTTCCATCTTCACTGTCAAGTACACTCGCACATTTTTTAACGGCATCGCTGTTCTTTTTAATGTCAGATATTGTGGCATTTCCAACTCCATATTTCCGAGCTAAGCTTGATCCACTAGCACCACACTTCAACAGATCTATTATTTTAAGTTTATCAGAAACACTGAGAACAATGCGTTTATGTTTAGTGGTCATTGCAAACAATACAACTACTACAGAGCGATCTTTTACAAGTAAAAAATTCACGGATCCAAAATTAATGTCCCTGATGAAAACGGATTTCGATTAAGCACGACACACGTCCAGACACAGAGTCCTCAGAAAAAATAAAAACTATACAAAAATGCCAGTGTTGCCAGTTAAAACACATACACAAATGTAAAAAATATTAAAGTAGCCCAAGATATAGCCAAAGATTGCAGTGCCACAGCACTAGCGAAAATTTAAATTTGCCAACTGGAATTCTTTCGGATAACTGACTTTTGGATAATCGATGCTCTACTGTATCTGCTTTTTCAGTCTCCTTGTCACTAGAAACATTTGAAGTACTTGCTACATTTTTCTTCAAAACTCTTCTCTCAGCTAATGCTCTGTGATTTTTCAATTGGGATATATGCAATACTAAAAACACTATGAATTTATATGATTCCCACTGCATTTTTATATGAAAAATACTTAAAATTTAATAAAATGACTTCAATGCAAAACTCTAATAATCTTTGACTGATACGTCCGCTTATATGCACAAACGGGCATATCACTCAAAGATTGTACCTTTATCAAAGATTCATCATCTGTAGTGTGTGTACCATTGTGCCACACTATAGATAATGAGACATTAATTAAAAGACTTCCATTGAAAACCATCAGTTTTGGTTAAAAATGATGTAACTTGGCAATTGATGCAAATCATGCAATAAAGTGACAGTAATATAGATGAAAAAATAAGAAGTTCTGAACATTCAGAAGATTGGTGGGTGTAGAAAAGTTGATACTGCTTGTAATTTGTCAGACTGACAATCACTTTCCCATCAATAAGATGCCAAGAGTGTTTAGCACATTTAGCACATAAGATGCCAAGAGTGTTTAGCACATTTTTTGATGCAGATCAGATGCAGATTTGTGTGTTAAAAACATATGAGGACTTAACAAATACTGAAGGAGAAGCAAAAAATCATGTCATCAACTACATCATCAAGGTAATAGAGACAAATATTTCTTGAGTCTCCTTAATAGCCCATCTATTAGATATTCAAAGATTCCAAGCCTATTTGTAGAGATCAAGTAGAAGAGTATGGAACTTATATAACCTATCAGGAGTAATGAAGCCAGTCTTTTCTCAGCCTTGCTTATTAATTTCAAATTTGCCAACTGGATTTTAGGTTCATTGATGCTTGGTTTTCTGCAGACAGTCTAGGGCAATGTTAATTCTAGGCAGTGCTTTTTTTGGGGGAAAAAAAAGGTGGTGAACACTCATCTCATTACTAAAAATATATTACATGCATCGGCACAAGATTCGTCACACAAGCAGGACTGTCTTAATAATTTTGTTGCTGATTTTCTATGCTCAACAGAGCAATTCAACGCGGACCAAACATCAAATTTTCAAAAATTCTCTTAAAACTTTTAAAATATATCGAAAAAAGGTGGTGGAACGCAGTTCCATTGCAGTCTATGACAAAGTGCTGATTCTAGTAGAAGCATTTCTTAGTAACAATTTTAATTTTTGATAGTTGATGCAGAACTGTCACTACTTATTGGACTTTCACTATGATGATTAGTGAGGTCCATAAAGATTCAAACAATTGAATTATGTCTACATTCACCTGAATGAAATTTTCTATATTTACTCAATGATTCTCAATAGCACAAAGCATAGTCAAAAAAAAAAAAAAAAAAAATCATATATGAGCTAATATACTTTTGCATTTTAATGATTTTGTTCTATTTATCTACTGTTTATAAATTCACATACTACAGACACACATTTTAATGCAAATAATTGCATAATTAAATTTGTTGATGTATTGATGTTGATGTGTAATAATGGTGTTGATGTATAATAGTGTGAATATTTACTTATTAAAATTAAAAGTAAAATATAAAAATTATACTTTACTTTATTTTTATCCATTAACTGATTTTCCAATTCAGTCAATACAGCTTTTAGTTTATTGATGTTGTCAGAATTTTCTACATTTTCAGCAAGTTTAATTTCCAAATCTTTAATCTAAAATTGAAAAATTTATTTTAAATGCTTTTAAAAGTGGGAAACTTAATTATTAAAACATTATATATATATTTATACATCTGTACAGAACATAATATGACCTATTGCAAAGGAAACGTAAACAATTATTTGTATATCTTACAATAGAAATAAATACTTTAAAACCTTGATTATCTGAGCCCCAATTAACTGAGGTTTTGCATTTTCCAAAGAACAAGTAAGTAAATACACTATTTTTCTTATAATTCATAAAAGCTTTGCCATGAACACACTAAGCACTTAAATACTTTAGTATTCTTAACCTAAACTCTAATGGACTTTTTAGAGAAAGTTTAAAATGTTTATTACAAAATATCTTGTTTCTGTTATACAGTAGATCCCCCTATAAGACGGTAGATACGTTCCGTTCTTTATGAATCNTCCGACCAGAAAGGAAGCCAGTATTTAAATGAGGTTTAATTTTCTAATTTTTAACGATACACTAACGACAATTATTATTTTAAAAAATTTTTGTTAGGCTTAACATCGATGAAAATTCAACGCGAAGTAGGTTAATAGCGATATAATAATATACTACACTAATAATGGATTTTTTCATACTTTTCGGTTATCCGACAAACCCCAGTCCCCAATTGAGTCAGATAATCGAGGCTCTACTGTAAACAAACATCAAGAGACCTCTGAAAAATTAATACTTGAACAGAAAAACTTTTTAGTAGCAGTGCATATATACCCTAGGGCTGTGATACCTTATTTTTCAAAAAAGTTCATCTCCTTAAATTTAAATGTGTAATTAAGACCTTTTAATAATATTGATACTTTCCTACATATCTGTTCCGCTGTTAGCAGGGAATCTGTGTTTTTATATTAATAAAGGGACACATGGATTTTCTTTCTTAATTGTTCAAGATTTAACCCAAAGCTAAACTAAATGCAAGTGGAAACATTATTTAAGGGATAATTCTTAACTGCTCAAAGCTGCTAAATACACTTAATTGTTTGTCAATAAGATTTGAATGTTGATGAGATTCACATCTGCTTAAAGTTATGAATTAACAAGATTAACCATTAAAGAATTATATGAAACTAGCAGATGAGTTCAGGCAAAAAGTAACAATAGCAAAAATTAAGATTATTAGATTATAGCCAATCTTTCCTGTTTTTTACCAGGTGCAAGAGTTAGGTTCACCTCTTCTGAGACTAATTGAACATGTTTTTAGACCCATCTAAAAATTCTCTAATTTTCTGCAAAAAAACTACATTTAAAATAGTACAGGGTAATCCTTAACCCTCTCCGTCTCCTCCACGGAGGAAATTTCAGAAAGTCCCTTCTTTATCTACATTCTCATGACCTACCCTAACTGTGTACTAAATTTCAATTTTCAACTCAGTAATAATAAGTGCAGAGCACAAACCTCTGTGCTGAATGTTACTTTATTAACTCATCTCAATTATATTATAAGATTAGGGTCAAATTTATGAAAAATTTCGTTTTCACTATTCTATTTAGCAGATATCTAAAAATTCAAGAATCATTTTTTTCTATATCTGAATAAATAAAAAGTCTTTACTAAGAATTTAAGTAACCTAAAAAAATTAAGATTTTTCATTATAATGGAGGATAACCTTATTTCAAAATTAGTCGTTTTATTCAAGTATGTTCCACGAAAGTTTTTTTTATATTTTACAATTTAAATTTTTTGAATTTGGAATGAATCCAAATATTCATTTGAATTCGTTTATTTTGGATATATTGTTTTTGAGTTACCCGAAAAATGGAAATGATTAAATAATAAAGGAAAGTATATAGTGGCACATATCGTATACATTTTGGCAATTAATAAATATTTTACACTTTATACCGACTAACTCTCTCCTCCTCTCCTCTTCCTCCATGGGGGAATTTTCAAAAATCCCTTCTTAATGTGCATTCTGGTGGCTTACCCTACTAAATTGCATCTAAAATAGATGCTGAGTTCTTTAGGATGAGACTTAATTCTCTTCCTCTCCCGTGCGGGAAATTTCAAAAAATCCCTTCTTAGTGTACATTTCATGATGTGTACCAAATTTCAATTTTGAGCTCTGCATTTAATTATATTATGAGTTAAAATGGTTATTATTGAGACGGGTTGATAATGATATTACTAAAAGATTAAAATTATCTGGATAACAAAATAATTAATTTGTATAAATTATCTACAGATTGCTAAAGGAGAGAAACAGCTCATGGAAAATACAATAACATGGCATTGTAAGTATATTATTATTTAAAAAAGGAACAGGTATGAATTTTATATTTTTTAATCAACCTCACTATTCAATAATCAAAATCAAAAAATCTTGAAAAAAAATCTTCAGTTTCATCACAATAAAAATTTTGTTACAGTAACAAAAACATGCAGGAAGTTACAAGAAGCAAGAAGCAATCTGATCAGGAAAGATATTCTAGAAATGCAACACTAGAATGAATTTTTGAGAAACGTGGAAAATGCATCGACAAAAGAAATGTTCCTTTCTATTCTGTACATGTTGAATAGGTGTACTTAAGTTCTGGCATAAATTCTTGAAGGTAATGTGAATTCTCTAGTGCCAAAAAAAAAAATCATGTTGTAAAATTTATTATTGAGATGTATAGCAGTAGTAACATAACATCGGTGTTGTGATGTGCCAAAGCGTGTATTAGTGTTTAAGTTAACACATACATACACATACACCATCCATATTAGTGCCAAACATGTTTTTGCTCACTCGCCAATAAATCACACGAGAACACAGCACAGAATTAAATACTTGCCATTTGGAGTTTCCAAATAGGTGGCCGATGAGATGGTATGGTATCTTTAGTTTACATACGATAGAATAACTGATGATTAAAACAATCGATCTAGTCATTTCTATAGCATTTAGATATTGCAACTGCTATACGATATATATAAAATTAAAACACACTTTTTTTATATACATAATGAATGTGAATAAATGTAACTATGTGTAAAATTTGTAACAGCAAAAGGATATTCGGTTCCCTACTCCTCTACTAAGCTTCACTTTGATCATTCTGCATTTTATATTAATACAAACGAATAATGGTATCCAAATTCCAATAATTACTTTGAAATTTTATTGTGTCGTTGATTAAATAATAATCTCAAATTCCTAAAACAGTGACCTTCCAAACCTTGTATAAACATGAACTATACACCCTTTTTGGATACCAGGGCTTCTTCAATAAACACCAAGATTTTTTATAACCTGAGGGACCACCGCAATAAATTCATTGCTATCATTCATACATACCATCTATATGCGAAGCAATGAGAAATTAACACACTAATATAGTTTAAAATTAACATATTGCTTATGTGATTTGTACAGAGTCAAAATGTATAAAAATATTTTATACTTTAGGTTCAAATATTCAGGAAAATTTAATTGATATGACAAAATTTTGCTAAATTCATATAATTTTAGTCTACAGAAGTCTGTAAGAGTACTTAGTTTAGGAGTCCAAAATACATATTTCAATTAAAAACATTTAATCCATTTCTAAGCTGAAGACTACCAGAATAAAGGCCAAAAATATTTTATAATTGAAGAAATATGCTTTTAGTTTCCTTAACAGTTTAATACTGGTATAATGCCAAAGTTTTGCCCAAACATTTTCATGAAATTATTCTAAAAATGGACAAAATTTGGCATGGTACTGACCAAACTGCTTAGGTAAGGAAAATACATTTCTTCAATTTCATTTTGGTCATTATTCTAGCAATTCCAGCTTAAAAATGATTAAATGACATAGTTTAACTAGAATCATTTTGGCCATTGTTCTAATATTGTACCAAATTTTGTCTATTTCTAGAAGGCTTAAATATTAAATTTATCCATAAATTGGAATAGCTACTAAATTTTGAAGATTAAGGTGCTTCATCCTGGTTCAATTTCAATACTGAGAAAGACAAGGTCCTTTCTTCTCACTGCATTTATCGAGCTTCACATCAAACAACCAATTGAATATATGTGCATTCCTCTAAAGTTTGTGTTCAAATGTCCTTAAATATTACAAGTACATAGTTCTCATCTTTAAAAAAAATAAAATATATAAAACATACAATCAAATATGTATATGTAGAACAACACATTTTATACATTTTTTTTAAATGCATTTAAACTTACTCATTTAAGCACAAACAAGATATATGCATTTTTAGGGAATTCATATTTATGATTTTAATCAATATTCAAGCGTAAAATCGCGATGCTCATTTCAGGAATCGAATATCCTCTTGCAGATCCACACATACACAAATCTACACAAGGAAAATAAGAAACTTGCAAAATGTTTTTTGTGAAATTGTTATTTATACAGAGTGAATTGTAATGTACAGAATATGTGAGAAAGAAAAGTGCAATGTGGTTGTAAAAATTAATTTATATTTAAATTTTTTTTTTGAAAATTTGTTTGAATAAAAAGAAATGAAAATATTGCCTCTTGATTGATTAGAACACAAGGCACCAACACATTCGGTTCAAGTGGCTGATCACAACTATGCTCATTACACAAGCCCAAGCCCATATGGGTAAGAAATGGGCCAGCAACATCTCAAAAAAGTTGACCAAGATGATCATGCAGTAAGTGCACACGGAAGCATACCATATGGTTATCTGGTTCATATTCATAATTTTTCATGGATAATAGAGGTTAATACTAAGCTCTGAAAATTTTATCTTTCTCTATTAAAAACAATTTTCTCTCTAGGTATAATCATCAGGCTACAAGAGGAATTTGTTTAACAAAACCAGTCAAACAACTTTCGGGACATTCCAATTTTCAACACTGACTCAGCGCTGATCTCAACATTCGTTAAAATTCGTTCCTTTTTTCAATGTTGAGGTAGCGCTGTTGTCAGTGCTGACTCAACACACTCAGCACTCAACAGATATGTTGACTGCTACTTTCCAATGAACTGTGGGTAATTGGTAAGACATTTGAATGGAATCCATCTTGCTGAGAATGGAATTATGGGAACTAAGCACTTCGTACTCGAGTTGGAACGTCGTTGATGACGTCAAATTGTTGACTTCAACACTCGTGTTGAAAATTGGAATGTCCTGTTTCTCTTTGACCAATTTCATCTCAAACAGATTAAATACAAGATTGGCCAAAATTTCCTTAAAAAGTTAACATAACTGTCTGTACCTGGTGTGATCAAAACTGACTTCCTATTTTCAGTCTAGAACATATCAGCAAGGCTTGCTAACAATGGTAATGTGGGGCGACATGGCTTAGATTTCTGAAGAAACATATTTCTGGAAATTGTCTACTTTAGTGTTCTTATGAAAGATTGATACAAATTTATCCATGTACTACTGTAAAGATGATATGGAATTCTATGCACAAGATATACTTTCCTTCTTAAATTGCTGAACAAATGAATCAATGTACAGTACATGATGAATATGTGGAAATATATTGTGTATACCTAACATCATGCCACAACAATACCCAAGCAATGGGAGGAGGTCACAGTTTTGTAGTAGTCCTCAATTGGAACTTATATCTAGTGTGTTCAAAAAGTAATAAATTATAATTGTTAAAACAAAAATGTCCTAAACAGAATGCCCTTAAACAAACACATTTAACTAAGTTTTGAAATATTTAATAGCCTTTCTATACACTTGCAGATAAATAATAATATTCATTCTTATTCGTTAAACAGTATTAAA
Organism: Centruroides sculpturatus; assembly: GCF_000671375.1. Taxonomy (NCBI): domain Eukaryota; kingdom Metazoa; phylum Arthropoda; class Arachnida; order Scorpiones; family Buthidae; genus Centruroides; species Centruroides sculpturatus. Next base: position 333,017 of record NW_019384758.1, on the reverse strand, counting down.
CATCTATATGGTATTGACCATAATTCAGACAATAAAAATGGACGGCAGTATGCAAAATGTCACATTTGTGACTCACAATGTCAGGCACAGCTAACTTTTGAGACTAAAAAAAAAAAAAAAAAGATTCTTGGAATCAAAAAGTATTTATCATACATTCTTGGATTTATATACAATGGAAAATTGTTGTTATTATAAACATATATTTTTGTTCTGACTTTCACAAGTTCTTTAAAGCAGCAGACTAGGCAGAATATAATAATGATGTTTCAATAAGCTAAAATTATCCATTTTTAATGGAAGAAATGGAATAAAATCATTATTATAAATTCTATAATTACCTGCTGAGCTAGTGATGATAAACTGAATTTTTAGTGTTTTGTTAATTGTCCAAATATATACAAATTATGAAATTAGTAAACTGCCTTTTGAAACAAAAAGAAACACTATTTTTTTTTAAGATAATAAACTTTTTTTTAGTTTTAAGTAAATAAAAACACACTTACAAATGGAAGTCCTTCTGCACGTCAATAAACAACTAGCATAAATTTGCTTTGTTTTGTACAGTCATTCATATATATATAAAAACTGATTATTATTATTATTATTTCCTTTTTCACGACTAGAATATTAAAATGATATTAACAATTATTTTGCCATTCAATGATATTTTATGTATGAACTGTTATAAATATTTGCATAAAGGATAAATTTTCGAAATTTTAACAAATTCGCACAATAAATAGATCATTTTAGTGCCGTGTATCTCCGTAGGTACTGGCCCCATATTGTAGTCTCTTTAATTTATAATGGAAACAAGCATCTTCCATAAGAATTGATACTTTAAGATATTAAAGGATGTCCCTTAACTCGTGGTCTTGCTCTAAACCAAGACATTTTCCACTCCATCATTTGTTTGATCAACTTTTCTTCTTCTGAAGTAAAATGAAGCAATACTGAAATTGCCTTTATCAGATGTTGTGCCTGAAAAAGTTTGAAATGTATTTTCAGTGACAAAACAACTTCATATTTATACAGGGTGATTATCCCCAATCTGAAATTCCAAAATTTTTATCTTTGCTTTCACAGCAGGAAGCCATTTAGAACAGGATTATGAATTACTGTTCTACCATGAAAGGTAATGCAAAAGTGCATCTGACCACAACATACTGTTATGATTCAGTAAACCACCATATTGTACAGGCAAATGTATTTGACTACTAATTTTGTTGGGTTGTTTATATATTGTTAAAAATATCAAAAAGATCTGATACTGACAATTCTATTCAACTAAATCATATCATGTATTCCAAAATCCAAAACATTCTTGGTTCCAAGAATTTCAGATTAGGGAGATTTTATCTGTACTTAAATTTATAAAATGCTTTACCTCATAATCTTCACTGGTCATAAATTTGAAGATGACATGTTTTAAATACTGAAAATTTATGTCGTCATCACCATCAACATGATAGTTTTTTTTATTTGGAATACTTTGAGACCAACCCGATGATATTCTGCTATCTGTTGGCTGAATCATTGGAATTTCTGCACTATCAATGGGTAAGATTCCATCAGTCCCTGACTGAATTTTCAGTTCCCTCTGTAGTGTTTTCTTCATATCACTTAACCTTTGTTGTTGTAGTTTGATCATCTATAATTGTAAAATTTAGCATTTAAATTTCATAAGCTGAAAGCTGTCTTATTCTAATTTATAAACAATAAAATAACTTATCAAAAAAATATATATATTTCTTTACTAATTTGAAAAAAGTGTCATTCTATGTCTTTGTTTCACAAGCACAATAAAGAGCCCGAAATGCGTATCAACTAAAAAAGAATAAAAAGCTGCCCAGTGTCTGATTGTTTCACAAGCACAATAAAGTGCATTCAAAGAAAATATATACAGTAATACCTCGACTTATGCTACCCTGACTTACGTGAACCCGGAGTTACACGATTTTCAAATCTTGTCGATTCATCTTTTGTTTGAGCGCCACGCAACTCTTGATTACTCACTCCCCCCACACTATTGTTCAGCTTACATGTTCGGACGTGTTGCGCAGAATCAACACATAGCTACAATTTTTTTTGTGTTATTTATTTCTGTGTTTGTTATATCTATGGAGAGTTGAGAGACTCTGTGTGATGATTTCTTGTAACCGTAAATGAATCAAAAGACGAGATAAGACTAACGAGAACATTTATTAGCTTACATACATTCGACCCGAATTTTACACAAATTGCGAAATTATACCCCAACTTACGCGGTTATTGCTCGATCCCACTTATCATGTAAGTTCGGGGTATTACTGTATTAAAAAGTGTGTGTCTTATTTTGACATATTAAAGAACACTATGTCAAATTTCCTATAAATAAAAACAAAATCTATCTGAATTATGTGAATAGTAATTCAATAATAGAACAAATATAATGAGTATTTAGAAAAATGATCAAATTAAAATTAGCATATATTGTCATAAAACAATGACAAAACACTAATTTCTTCAACTCAAAGTTAAGTAGATACACAAAACAACTGAATGTCCCAACTTTTGGATCACTCAAGAACTGTTCTAGGCTCTAGATTCCAAAATCAAATTAATTTCAATTTTGAAAGATTGGAGTCCATTTCATTTCCACCTCTCAAAGAAGATCCACTGGAGACATTGGTGCAACTCAACCTGATGTGGACAATCTCTTAAAAGCTTTCCAACACACCAGATACTGGATTTTTAATCTCTTAAGTTCCTGGTGAACACTGGCTTATCACTATGTGGGGTCAGAAATAATGACACACGAATTTCTCAGAATGTTCCACTTGCCAAATAGGAACATAAACACCTTATGAAATCACCAGGGTGGTAAAGAACAGAGCATTGGCTCAAGTCATAGTGGTGTTTGCTGTAATTTTGGGCCATAAGCATGGGTGTTTGGCCAAGTTGTATGCATCCTCTAGGAACATGTAAATCAATGAGGCATAGTCACCAGATGTCCTTGACATAGCTGATAGAAGGGTGGGTTTCCACAGAGGCTGCAGTATGCTGGCCATAGAAAAGAAAGAACAGTTACCTCTTGCTTCAAGTTATTTATGAATGTGATGAAAGATAACACTTGATTCCATTGGTGACATTAACATCAGGCCTGTTGGCTAGCACCTGTTTGAATCATTCAGTGAGGCTACTGGTCTGAAGATTAATAAATGCTCTCCATCTTAAACTGCTGTCCTCTGGTGCATTATATAGACTAACTGAATAAGAAAGGGACAGCCTTGGTTGCTGATGAATTTCTTCAGTGTGTCATGTTTTAGGACAACTTCATTGACTAAGAAGTCAGTAATATGCTAAAGTTGGCTAAAGCTTATGCAACTGCATAGCAGGTCAGATAGCAACAAATGCCAATGATGTCAAAGAAACACTTTGACATCATCTTTGTGATTATAGGTAAAACAGCAAATAGAAAAAAAAAGAAATTAATAATGGAAAGCAAATATCATTACTTAATTTAAACTGGTCATTAATGTGGAGAGTTAAACTTCTTTTCTTTCAATATTTTAAACAGTGCTAATGCCTAGATTTGTACTTTTGTTAGTACAGTAGAGCGTCGATTATCTAAATCAATTGAGGACTGGGGTTGTTCAGATAACTGATTATGTACGAAAAAATAGTTTAACATATCCGATGTTGAAATTTTTCTCCGTTGCATGTCGCTTTGCATTGAATTTTCGTCGATGTTAAGCCTAACATAAATTTTTTAAAATAATAATCGTGGCTATTGCATCGTTAAAAATTATTTTTTTTATTTTGTACAAACAAAATATATTGAAAAATAAAAAACAAAAAAATAATATTTTGGAAGTTAATCTAATATTAAAAACGTTTAAATGCAGAAACGTGTTACATACCTTACATAGCGTAGTCCTAGAGTTTAAGAAAAAAAGTTCAAAATTGTCTTTTGCTTCACAGCTGAGTGTCTCTTTTTTGCCACTAAATCATGCACACATCTTAAAGACAGCAATTGTATAGCATCACATTCTTCTTGCTGTTCTAACCACTTCAGAACTGTATCAAGGCAATGAAAAGCTTCCTCACTGGATGGTACTTTTTCAGCACGGTCAGCGTCGTTAGGCTCTTCCTCATCATCAGAGGGGTCTTGGTGATCGATGACACTGGCAATGATTTCATCGTCCGACAATATTTGATAGCCAGGGTCATTGACATCACACTTGAGCCAGTCTTAAATGTTTACCTTATCGCATTCTTCAAATCCAGAGCAATCTTTAACCATATCAAACAGTTGTGATTCAAATTGGCTCTTTGCTGGCTCTTCAGGTGTAGTGATAGACTCACCTGATGGTAGGAGCTTATTCCAAGCTGTTGCTAGTGTACTGTCCTTGACAGTAGCCCAAGCTTCTGCTGCAATGTACATACAATCCTTTAAGTTAATTTCAGTACATACATTCCTTTAAGTTAATACAATCCTTTAAGTTAATTACACTTGCTGAATTGTTTTTTCACATTCTTCCCTGATTATTACCATATGCAGCAATGCCTTCCTGTAATATCGTTTGAAGCTTTCAATGACCCCTTGGTCCATCAGTTGGAGGATTGAATTACTTGTTTGTTGGTATCAGTTGGAGGATTGTTTACTTGCCTCCCAACGTTACGTTGGGAGGCAAGTAAACAACTTTAAACTTTCCGTTTTCTCTTTCCAGTGAAATGTTTGAGGGATGACTTGGGCGTTATCAATCAACAACAAACATCTCCAGAATTTCCAGTTTTAAGCTGATGCTTTTTGACTTCAGGGATAAATACAGTGTCATACCATTCTATAAAAATGGTTGTATCCATCCACGAATTCTTTTGATTTTTGTAGGTCACTGGCAATTTTTTTTATTCCTTTAAAGCACCGCAGATTTTTAGATTTTCCTACGATTAGTAAAGGTAGCCTGTGCATTCTGGTAACATTTCCACATACCATAACAGTGATACGTAATTTGCTTACCTTAAAACCAAGTGCTGACATTTCATTCTTAGAAACTAGGGTTTTTGTTGGCACTTTTTTCCAATACAAACCACTTTCGTCTGCATTGTAGACATTGGTTTTTTTGTAGTCCTCCTTATCAATCATGTTCTTTAAAGACTCTTTCAAACTTTCAGCTGATTCAGTATCAGTTGACAGTTTTTCACTCTGATGTCCAATTCCATGCCTAGATTTGAAATTCTTAAACCAGCCAGAAGTCGCTTTAAAATCAGCGTTACCCCCTAGTTTCTTGTTCAAATCAAAGGGCCACTTATTGGTTGTCCTTGGCTACGTACCTGCATGAATCACATGTAAACTGCAATGACCAAATCCTGGTTTTCTGCCATTTTCATTGTTTTTCTGTGCAAGCTTCCATCTTCACTGTCAAGTACACTCGCACATTTTTTAACGGCATCGCTGTTCTTTTTAATGTCAGATATTGTGGCATTTCCAACTCCATATTTCCGAGCTAAGCTTGATCCACTAGCACCACACTTCAACAGATCTATTATTTTAAGTTTATCAGAAACACTGAGAACAATGCGTTTATGTTTAGTGGTCATTGCAAACAATACAACTACTACAGAGCGATCTTTTACAAGTAAAAAATTCACGGATCCAAAATTAATGTCCCTGATGAAAACGGATTTCGATTAAGCACGACACACGTCCAGACACAGAGTCCTCAGAAAAAATAAAAACTATACAAAAATGCCAGTGTTGCCAGTTAAAACACATACACAAATGTAAAAAATATTAAAGTAGCCCAAGATATAGCCAAAGATTGCAGTGCCACAGCACTAGCGAAAATTTAAATTTGCCAACTGGAATTCTTTCGGATAACTGACTTTTGGATAATCGATGCTCTACTGTATCTGCTTTTTCAGTCTCCTTGTCACTAGAAACATTTGAAGTACTTGCTACATTTTTCTTCAAAACTCTTCTCTCAGCTAATGCTCTGTGATTTTTCAATTGGGATATATGCAATACTAAAAACACTATGAATTTATATGATTCCCACTGCATTTTTATATGAAAAATACTTAAAATTTAATAAAATGACTTCAATGCAAAACTCTAATAATCTTTGACTGATACGTCCGCTTATATGCACAAACGGGCATATCACTCAAAGATTGTACCTTTATCAAAGATTCATCATCTGTAGTGTGTGTACCATTGTGCCACACTATAGATAATGAGACATTAATTAAAAGACTTCCATTGAAAACCATCAGTTTTGGTTAAAAATGATGTAACTTGGCAATTGATGCAAATCATGCAATAAAGTGACAGTAATATAGATGAAAAAATAAGAAGTTCTGAACATTCAGAAGATTGGTGGGTGTAGAAAAGTTGATACTGCTTGTAATTTGTCAGACTGACAATCACTTTCCCATCAATAAGATGCCAAGAGTGTTTAGCACATTTAGCACATAAGATGCCAAGAGTGTTTAGCACATTTTTTGATGCAGATCAGATGCAGATTTGTGTGTTAAAAACATATGAGGACTTAACAAATACTGAAGGAGAAGCAAAAAATCATGTCATCAACTACATCATCAAGGTAATAGAGACAAATATTTCTTGAGTCTCCTTAATAGCCCATCTATTAGATATTCAAAGATTCCAAGCCTATTTGTAGAGATCAAGTAGAAGAGTATGGAACTTATATAACCTATCAGGAGTAATGAAGCCAGTCTTTTCTCAGCCTTGCTTATTAATTTCAAATTTGCCAACTGGATTTTAGGTTCATTGATGCTTGGTTTTCTGCAGACAGTCTAGGGCAATGTTAATTCTAGGCAGTGCTTTTTTTGGGGGAAAAAAAAGGTGGTGAACACTCATCTCATTACTAAAAATATATTACATGCATCGGCACAAGATTCGTCACACAAGCAGGACTGTCTTAATAATTTTGTTGCTGATTTTCTATGCTCAACAGAGCAATTCAACGCGGACCAAACATCAAATTTTCAAAAATTCTCTTAAAACTTTTAAAATATATCGAAAAAAGGTGGTGGAACGCAGTTCCATTGCAGTCTATGACAAAGTGCTGATTCTAGTAGAAGCATTTCTTAGTAACAATTTTAATTTTTGATAGTTGATGCAGAACTGTCACTACTTATTGGACTTTCACTATGATGATTAGTGAGGTCCATAAAGATTCAAACAATTGAATTATGTCTACATTCACCTGAATGAAATTTTCTATATTTACTCAATGATTCTCAATAGCACAAAGCATAGTCAAAAAAAAAAAAAAAAAAAATATAT